>NW_007260317.1:367810-397066 GCF_000164805.1 Carlito syrichta
TCCAGTCTGGGTGACAGAGTGAGACTCCAACTCAAAAACAAAACAAAACAAAAAAAACACTCTTTTCTTGTCAGATCAAATATTTTACTTGGTATATAATACAGCTTGAGTTGAATCATGAAGCTATTAACCTTGTTTGTTGTAAATAGATTTTTACTTCTGAGACCTTTTGATGCTTTCCTTGGGGCTGGAATTGACCATCTTAAGTGGCACTAACAGTTGTAAGTTCGAAGAATTAAAATAATCAGAGCTACCTGGTATTTTTAGAACTTTTTTTCCTCCAAAGATCACAGGGTATTTCACAGATTAGAAGCTTAAGGGATCTTCCTGAATGAGAACAGAGAATGTTTTGTTTTTTCTATTCTTTCACCGTATTGGGTCAGAGTATGTGTGCATTTGGGAGTGGGGAGGGGGGTGTGCAGTCAGAGAGTGGAGGCCGTCTTGGGGTTATAGGTTAAGTGATGGGCTTGAATGGTCCAGGGGTCACAGATTTTTTCCTGTAGATGGCCAGATAATAAGTAACTTAGGTCTTGGGAACCAAATGTTCTCTGTACTCAACTCTGCTATTGTAATGTCAAAGCAATTTATAATGCATGAGCATAGCTATGTTCCAAAAACACTTCATTTTTATGGACATTACAATTTGAATTCTATGTAATTTTCACATCATAAATATTTTCTCTCTCTCTCTCTCTTTATTTTTTGCCAGGGTCTTGCTCTGTCACCCAGGCTAGAGTGTAGTGGCACAATCACGGCTCACTGTAGCCTCAACCTCCTATGCTCAGACAATCCTTCCACCTCAGCTTCCTGAGTCCCTGGGACTACAGGCACATGCCACCACGCTTGGTTAAATTTTCTGTGGAGATGAGGTCTCACTACATTGCCCAGGCTGGTCTCAAACTCCTCCTTGGCTCAAGTAATCCTCTTGCCTCAGCCTACCAAAGTCTGAGATTACAGGCGTGAACCACTGTACCCAGCCAACAAAATATCGTTCTTTTAAAAAAAAAAAATTTCTTTTCAGCCATTGAAAGATGCAAAAGGTATGTTGCTAGCCCCACTGGCCATAAAACAACCATTGATGAGCTGAATTTGACAAATATCTCAGTTTGTGACTTGACTTATCACTCTCTGATAGAAATAAAATCCAACTAATCAATTTTTTTTCAGGATCAGTGAGTTATATGTCCTATTTAAGAAACCTTTGACTACCCATAAGGTCATGAGAATATTCTGTGTTTTCTTCTGAAGCTTTACTTTCTTGCCTTTGACATAATATTTTTATATGTGAAGTAAGGCATGGATCAAGCAAAAATCCTAAAAGCAGCCAAATAAAAAATACATTACTTTCAAAAGATGACCATATAATGTACATTTGACTTATCTACTTATCTTCTCATCTTCAAACTGTTGAAGCTAGAAGATAATTAAATGACATTGTTAAACAGCGAAATTTGGTTTTTATCAATTTGATGATGATTTATATAGCTGTAGGTTTTTTGTATGTATCTTGGTTGACATTCGCTGAGGTTCTAAAAGTTATTTTTTTAATTGAGGTTAACTTCACATAACATAGATTCACACATTTTTAAGTGTACATTGTAGTGGCATTTAGTACATTCACAAAATTGTGCAACCATCATCATTAACTAATTCCAAAACACTTTCATCACCCGAAAAGGGAACCCTGCACTCATTAATCAGTCGCTTACAATTTCCCACTCCCTCCAGGACCTGGAAGCCACTTTTTTTTTTTTTTTTTTTTTTGCCTTTATCGATTTACCTATTCTTGGTACGTCATATACAATCATCCCTAGGTATACACAGGAGATTGGTTCTAAAACCCCCACATATACAAAGATCCACAGGTATTCAGGTCCCAAAGTCAGCCCTGGGGAACCCTCACACGCTAAAAGTCAGCCCTCCGTATACGCAAGTTCTGCATCCCAGGAATACTGAGTTTCCATCTGCATCTGGTTGGAAAAAACCCATACATAATTGAACCTGCATCGTTCAAACCATGTTGCTCAAGGTCAACGGTAAATGGAATCATACAATAAGTGGTCTTTATGGCTGGCCTCTTTCACTGAATGTGTTTGAAGTTCATTCACACCGTACCCTCTATAGGTATTTTATTCCTTTTTATGGCAGAATGACATTCTTTTGTGCTGATAGGCCGTATTTTGTTTATCTGTCCATCTGTTGGTGGACATTTAGGCTGCTTCCACCCTTCTGCTGTCGTGAACAGAGCCGCTGTGAACATTCATGCACTTGTATTTGTTTGAATGCCTGTTTCCAACTCTTCAGAACTCATGCCTAAGGGGTGGAATTTTGGGTCATACATTCACAGGAGGGTTCTACGGCTGGAAACCACCTGCACACCTCAGAAGAGTCTCCTTTGAGCATATTTCATACATGAAGTTGGATAAAGAAAACCAACAAAATCCAGGTTAGTGAAACTGAAATTACACAGGACAACGGGTCCATCTGTACAGGTGGAAGGGAAGGCTGGAGACAGGGGCCAAGAGTGTGAGCATTTTCCTCCCTGGGAGACTAGGTGTGGCTAACGTCACAGAATGCTTGTGAGGTATTAATGGGTTAGGCATGGAGAAAGTTAGGGTCTTGGTTCAATTAAAATTTGGTTGCAGCATCATTAAAAGGAAGCTGTTCTGCCTGCTACTGATTTCCCTGTCGGCCACCAGGCTGGTCATTTGTTTGTTTGTCTGAACGAGGGGAGGGAGTGCTGCTGGTGGGGAAGATCTGGAGGAAGGCTGCAGGAGGGGGAAGAATGGTCACGTGTTCAGGCGAGCGAGGGAGCTGGCCCTGGAGGGATTCTCGGCACAATCTTCTCACTGCAAATTTATTTTCTAAATTTGATGACAGGACAAGTGCAGAGTTGCACAAATGCTTGGCTTTTCTTTTTTCCTCTTTCTATTTGTGTCAGGTGGTTTTCTTGCTATAAAACTGAAAGGGGGCAGGGCACAATGGTTCAAGCTTGTAATCTCAGCACTTTGGGAGGTCGAGGCGAGAGGATTTCCTGAGCCCAGGGGTTTGAGACCAGCCTGGACAACTTGGTGGGACCTTGTCTCTACAATAAAAAAAAAAAAAAAAATTAGCCAGATGTGGTAGTACATGCCTGTAGTTTTGGCTACTTGGAAGGCTGAGGCGGAAGGACCACCTGAGCCCAGCAGGTCGATGCTGAGGTGGCCATGAGTGTGCCATTGCACTCCAGCCGGGTGACACAGTGAGACTCCAAATCAAAAAAAAAAAAACACAAAACAACACTGAAAAGAATAACAAATAAATTAGATAACAGAATCAACATTGAAAAGATTTCAGAAGGCGAGAATTCTAAGTAGAAAATAATAAGATAAAAATGGATGGAGATAAACAAAGTCCTGTATTTAAATTCAAAAGTATTAATTACAGATGTACAGGATGAGGAGAACCTGACTTAAAAACATTAAAAAATTAAAATTAGAAAAAAAAGAAGAAAAACTGAAAGGGACTACGTGACTCTCAAAGGCCTCACACGGAAACTGAGACCCAGAGAGGTGAAACTGTTGGTCAAAGTCATACAGTTTATTACTGGGCCTCCTTCCCGTGCCTCTGAAAATAATTCTAAGTTTTACTTCTAAAATTAACCACTATTAAAATGTGGGTTTTGAAAGGTACTCTTGGCATATCACAGCCTCCCTTGGCCACAGGACAGACCTTGGCAAAGGGCTGGCAAGGGAACCCATCTGAACGGGGAAGCAATTCTTGGCAACAGCTGTGTCTCTGCACTTTAGCTTTTCCATAATGTCCCTTATACACTCAGGGGGAAGTTCCAGGGTTTGAAGAAGACATGGCCCCTTCTCTGTCCTTTATGAGGGACGGTGGGACTGCCAGAGACCTTGCAGTGGTGCTGTCACGCGGTCATGTCACTGCGTGCCTCTTGAGACATTTCTCTTCCATCTATGTGGAACCCATTGTGTCTGCCAAACACCTTTTCATCTCCTTCTCCCGGAACCTCAAAACCTCCCAGAGCCAGGCCCCATTATCCCGATTTTCAAGACGAGAAAGTCGAGACACAAGAAGGGAGTGGGCTGACTTGGCACCAGAGCCCAAGGCCCCTCTCAGGACACCCACCCTGAGGATGGGCTGCCGGCCATTTCTTGACTCCCTCTGGCCCTGACACAGCTGTCCTCCCAGGTCGTATGAGCCTGTCTGGCCCAGAATAACCTGCACTAATGCTCCCTTGGGCATCACAAGGCTGCACACAGGCTGGGAAATTGGGAAGGCTGGTGAAGGGAGAGGGAAATAATTATCTCCTTCAAAGGATACATGCGGAAAGTCACTCGAGGCAGCATGATAAAACCTGGACTAATGAAGTCTCAAAGGATTCTGGTCCAGGAGAACAAAATATAGCCCAGTGGTTTCCAAATCCCTGATGCATCAGAATTACCTAGGGTTGCTCTTCACCTATTTAATTTTAGTTCTTGAGTAGCTGATTTCTACAAGGCTCAGAAATCAAAAGGAACAAAAGGTATATGGTGAAAAGCCACCTCCCACTTCTATGTCCTGGTGACTTCATTTCCCTCCTCATAGGCAAAGTTTTCAGCTCCTTTGACACAGTGACTTTGAGCACATATAAGCAGAGCACATATGTCCCCCACATATTTTTATACAAAAGGTAACATTCTATACACATGGATCTTGGCTTTCCTTTTTCACCTAAATAATATATCTTGGAGATCGTTTCATATTAGTACAAAGAGAGCCTTCTCTTTCCCTTTTTAATCGAATTAATATTCTATTACATGCTTGTACTATAATTTGTATCTAGCCAGTTTCCTATTACTAAATCATTAAGTTGTTTTTAATCTTTTGCTGTTATAAACAAAGCTGCAATACGTAACCTTGTGCAATGAATGTCTAAGAGCACTAAGTTTCAATCCAGCCTCTTACAGCAGGTAGCCATGTGGCCTTGAGCAAGTCAGTTAGGATTTTGACCCTTTAGAAATAAAAGGAATCTTAGTGACTAAAAGGTGTAGCATTTTGCAAATCGTGTGCATGGAACACTTGTCCCCAAAGGTGGCTCTCCTGGAAACTGACAGACACATTAGACTGAGAAGATCACAGTGAACACACAGGAATTAGCTCAGGGGTTCACAAGCTCATTTAGTAATAGCTTTATTTCAGGGACCAACTAATAACATGCTGTGGAATGTTCCATAGAATACACTTTGAGAAGAAAGTCTAGTCCAATCTCTTCTTATTTTATGAACTCATAGAGGTTTAGGATGTTCAGTATCTAACACAGGCTTAGACAGTATAGCTCAATTACTATTGTTGACTTGCTTTAAATAGGCAGAGGTCTAAAACAAAAACAACAACCAAAAAAACCCCCAAACAAATAGATATCTGTCTAGGGAGAGAATATGAGCCAATAAAATCCATGTAAAAATAATTAAGAGCGATAAAGAAAAAATTTATGAGCCCAAGATAGGCACATGATAGGAACACAGGAGTTCAGAGATGGATGAAGGTCATTTAAGATTTATAGAGGAAGTGAGGCTTCATATGAAGGGCATTCAGTGGGGAAAGAATAGCACTGGTGTGAAAGTGCACACTGGAAACCTTGGCCTCCACTGGAGGCCCAGACTCCACAAAGGATGAGCAGACTCAAGGGCAGAGGGTTGAGGAGTCCAAGAAAGCACAGGCGTTCTGTGTGTAATGGGAGTCAGTTTGATTAGGCCTCCAACCTTGGCCAGCTTTCCTTTAGCTTCTCATCCAATAAGCATCTGCTGGGTACCAGGCACCATTCCAGGTACTGGGGATATGGCAGTGAAAAAGACAGACAATGTCTTTGTGCTCATGGAACTTACATTTTAGGCAAATGAGAAAAGTAAATTAATAAGGGGTTCATTTGGGGATAAGTGCTATAGAGAAAACAATAAAGGAGATTAAAGTTATAGAGAATGTTGGGCTGGGGAGAAAAGGTTGCTTTTTGACAAAAGGTGGCCAGGAAAGGCCGCTTTTTGAAGGTGACATTGGAGCAGAATCTTGAAAGGAGCGAAGAAATCCTGCAGATCTCTGGAGGAACAGTGTTCCAGGTAAAGAGGAGGCAAGAGCCAGGTGGGAGCAGGACTGCCATATTTCCAGGAACAGAAGGTAGGCCAGAGAAGAGCCGGGCCAGGGACAGGACAGTGTCAGCAGGAGAGGAGTCCAGGGAGCCAGTTAGTGCTCCAAGCCAGATGAAGAGACAGTGAGGGATTCTCAGCAGAGGAATGACAGGATCATTCTAAAGCCAGTTAGGACTCTATTGCAATAGTCGGGGAGGAAGTGAACATTGCTTTGAGTTTTGGTGATACGGGCTGAGTATCCCTTACCTGGAATGCTTGAGGCCAGAAGTGTCTCAGATTTGGAATTTTTTCTGAAATATTTGCATTTATTCACTTACCAGCTAAGCTGAGAATCTGAAATCTGAATGCTCCAGTAAGCATTTCCCTTGAGTGTCAAGCTGGTGCCCCAAAAGTTTTGGATTTCGGAGCATTTCAGATTGGGGTTTTCAGATGAGGGACACTCAACTAGGGTAGTGAGAATGGTTAGAAGCACTGGAATCTGGATCTATGCTGAAGGTAGAACTGATAGAATTTGCTGATGGAGTGCCTGGTGGTAGCACGGGAGGAGGAATCCTGCCCTAGGAGCAGGACATCTGAGTTCTGTTCTCCCTGCTACTATCTGATCGCTGACTTTGAGCCTTACTCACTCCATCTGTCAAATGGGGTAATTATCTTCGTGCTTGGAGTCAGGGAGCCAAGTCTAATAGTCTCTTTATGTGCCTCCAATACAAAGATCTAGGAGTTTAGTCTGGTCCATGCCTAAAATGAGCACTCCATCACCTCTTCTTTTGTACTGCTCAATATAGCTTCACGTAAGGAATGATATCTGCATCACATACCCTGGGGAGCTGGGATCTTGTCTGATACTCCGACATATCACTCAGCGTTCATCTATCAACTGAGAACAACCAATCCTCACAGACTAACTCCGGGTGAAAAGTAGTGCAGCTTCCTGTTTGCTAATAGATCTAGCAATTCTTCATCTCCCTCCCACTTTGACCTTCCCTGTGGATCTTTACATTGAGTGCTCAAGGACAAGCTCCAGGTTTAAATAGCAAGAAAGGAAATGAAAAGAAGAAAATTCCAATTCAACAGTTGCGATAATGAGGTATGTAGATGAGCTAAGAAAGGCTTAGTAAAGAGGTGGAATGTTGGCAGTGCAGCTCAACTTTAAAGCGAGGCAAGATTTTGTTAGACGAAGAAGGGGAAGAAGGGAATGCAGCCAGGCGTGGTGGTTCAAACCTATAATCCCAGCAATTTGGGAGGCCAAGACGAGAGGATTGCCTGAGCCTGCAGGTTCGAGACCAGCCCAGGCAACTTGGAGAGACCTCATCTCCACAATACATTTAAAAATTAGCTGGGCATGGCAGGGCGTCCCTGTAGTTCCGGCTAACTGGAAGGCTGAGGCAAAAGGATCGCTGGAGCCCAGCAGGTCGACGCTGGGGTGGCCGTGAGCGTGCCACTGCACTCCAGCCTGGGGAATGGGGGAGACTCCAACTCAAAAAATAAAATAAAATAAAATAAATAAGGGAACGGAAGGCATTTCCGGCGGAAAAACCAGCATTGGCATGAAAGTGCACACTGTGGAAGAAGAGCCATTGCCTCTACTAGAGCACAGTGTGCCGAGGCTGGAGGAGAGAGAAGAAAGAAGAGAGAAAAGCTGGGGCGACAAGAGGCATCTGGATTCTGACAGGCCTTACGTGTTGTTCTAAAGAGCTGATCTCACCAAGGAGGAGAGGGAAGGTAGAATACAGGTGCAAAAACAACAGAGCCTTGGGCCAGCCTTATCCTCCACTGTGCTCCTAGTATCTCTTACATGGCTGGTACACAGCAGGCGTTCAATAAATAGCTACAGAATGAATCACTGCTTTAAAATAGGAGAATGATATATTCAGATATGCATTTAAGAAAAACAGCTGGTAGGCCGGGCTTGGTGGCTCAGCCTGTAACGCCAGCACTTTGGGAGGCCGAGGCAAGTGGATTCAAAACCAGCAGGTTCAAAACCAGCCCGGGCAACTTGGCGAGACCTTGTCTCTACCATAAATTTTTAAAAATTAGCCAGGTGTGGTGGCGTGTGCCTATAGTTCCAGTTACTTGGAAGGCTGAGGCGGAAGGATAGCCAGAGCCAGCAGGTCACCACTGGGGTGGCCACGAGTGTGTCACTGCACTCCAGCCTGAGCAACACAGTGAGACTCCAACTCAAAATAGTAATAATACAGAAAAACATCTGGTGGCAGTGATGAGCCGAGATTGAGAAATAAGACTAGAGATGGGGAGACCAGTTAGCTGGTTATCGACCGCCTAGGCAAGACTAAACAGGCCAGGCATACGATGTTTTTTGTTAAAATAAACAAAAGCCTTGTTGAGTAGAATTAAAATAAGAGAATGCTAATAAGAACTGTATTTTCTTTAAAAATATTAACACACATGGGTATCCAATAAATATTTGTAAAATGAAAGAAGAAAACTCCACATTATCTAATCTGTTTTGTTTGCTGAGAGGTCAATGATAGTAATATCAAATTTCCTATAACTGATTGGTGTTTTACTTTCTCTATGATGTATGTGAAACAGTTCTTGCATTCCTACAGTGGTGGTTGGTTGACATAAATTTTATTTACAAGACGATATCAAAGTCATAAAACTGCAAAAGATAAAGAGGATGTTTTTTGAACAAGTTAAGGATATGGAGGACAGGAGGCTGACGCAGGAGGACTGCTTAAGGCCAGGAGTTTGAGATTATCTTGAGCGACATAGTGAGACTTCATCTCAAAAAAACAGAAAAAAAAAAAAAAATAGCCAGGCACAATGGCACTATACAGGAGGCTGAGATAGGAGCCGAGGAGTTTGAGGCTGCAGTGAGCTATGATCACACCACCGTACTCAGCCTGGGTGACAAGGAAAGATTCTGTCCCTAAACAAAACGAATAAAAAAACCAAAAAGGATGTGGAGACTTTTTTTTTTTGGCCAAAAAAACAGAATTTTCAACAAGACTAGAGGAATAAGAAAGGTGAACTCCAGAGTCTAGGAGAAATAAGAACCTAGAATGGGGCCAGGTGCGGTGGGTCACGCCTGCAATCCAGCACTGCAATCCGGGAGGCCAAGGTGGGAGGATTTACTGAGCCTAGGAGTTTGAGACTTGCCTAGGCAACATAATGAGACCTCGTCTCCACAAAGAGATCCAACAAATTAACCGAGCTTGGTGATGTGCACCTGTAGTCCCAGCTACTCGGGAGGCTGAGGTGGAAGGCTGAGCCCAGGAGGTTGAGGCTCCGGTGAGTCGTGATTGTGCCTTTGCACTCCAGCCTGAGTGACAGAGTGAGACCCTGGTTCAAAACGACAACAAACAAACAAAAAAAAAAAAGGAAAAAGGAAAAAAAAAACCTGGAATGAGAGAGAGAAAGGACACAAATGAAAGCAAATATTGGTCTCCCTGCACTGGTTTAGATAGACATCTGATGATCTTCCTAGCATTTTCATGAAAATCTTAAAAGAGAAAGAGAAGCATAAAGCCTAAAAGCAATGAGCACTGGTTACAACATCTATGGAGTCAACCGCAAAATGAAAATGTAAGACCCCTTGTTGAAAAAGTATAAGTGTTTCAGGACCATGCCAGTAGAGCATCAGACCAAGGCCAGAGCCCTTGTGAGCTGCTGCCCTGTGTGGATGCATGGGTCTTGAGGCCTCGAGGTCATCCGGCAAAGCACACACCACGCTGGCATTCAGGTGGTGACGCCATGTGTTGCTCGACAAGTACAAGCATGGGTCCCTTGGCAATGAGTGTTCTAGAACAGGTCGCTTCACTGTGAAGGTCTCGGGGTCTCAAGATACTTGGCACAGAGGTGCCAGTCCCAGTGACAGCTAGCCCTGGAGCCCTGGCTGATGGCCAATTGACAGGAGAAGGGTTGGCACTCACTGCTTTTGAGACCTGCAGGAAATGTAATCGATTTTCTTCCTCCTTGGTTTTTCCCATTTAATTTTCTTAATTATTACTTGAAGACAGAAAGTGACCCATTGACTTAATTTTTTACAAAAACCCCTCTAGGATACATGAGACTTTTATTCTGGACCACGTGAGGTGGGTGTATCTCCACCTAATTAGAGGAATGTGGTAATTTCTCCCCAAATCCAGCTTCTCAATGTATAAACTAATGGCAGTCCTAGCCTTGGGAAAACCAGTGACATTTAAAGGCATAAGTTTATTTTAGCTCTCCCTGTTTCCATCTTCTTTTAACTGTCCTTCTAGTGACTGCTAAGTAATAGAAAATCACTCTTGGCAAAAGCATCCCATGTGGTCATATTTTTCAGTATTTTAAAGCTACCGGAGACAAACGGTATAGACAGCAGATATCCTAGATCATTGTTCTGTCCCTGTTGTCTTCATTTTCCCATTTTCTTTCTGTTTCTCTGATCCTTTATTTTCTTCTGCTTCATCTTTTTATTTACTTGCATCTAATACAGATGTAATGTCTGATTACAAAGTGCCTCATGCTGCCACCACAAACTTGATTTTACAACAGACCAATCTTGTTTATGTTCTACTTACAGACGCTTAATTATTCTCTTTGGGAAGAATTTTGAAAAAGCAGCACCAGTATCATTATTATAGTGATATTTGACGGTCATTTATCTTGTTTCTCTTAAGAACAGAATTGAATCTAGAACCAAAATGGACCCCAGAGATGATTCAGCATAAACACCTAATTTTACAGATTAGAAGCAACTTCAGAGATAGACTCGCCCAAGGAGAGCTCAGGGCAAGTGGGGAGCAGGATTGGCAAATCGAACCAGTGAACCACAGTGTGGGACTGAACAGAAGAAACACAGAGAGGCTGTTGCATAGCAGCATGTGTCCAATCGAGGAAAGAAATGAAAGAGAAGACATGAAATGCTAGAAATCTAGGTTCTGGTAAAGGCTTTCCTATGGACTAATATGTTAATTACTATATTGTGATGAAGACAATACACTGATGAAATTATTGAACCTTTCTCCCTTCTATTTCACCATCTACAAAATATACTTGACGCTTGAACAGCATGGGTTTGAACTGCATGGGTCTGCTTCCATGCCGATGTTGTCGAGATAAAAGTTGCACTGCGTGGGCCTGCCTCTTCCACCTCTGCCATTCCCAAGAGATCAAGGTCAACCCCACCCCTTCCTCCTCCTCCTCGGCCTACTCAAAACGTGAAAATGATAAAGGTGAAGACCTTCGAGACTCTTCACTTCTGCTTAATGAGTAGTGATCATGTTTTCTCTTCCTTATGATTTTCTTAATAATACTTTCTTTTCTCTGATTTGCTTTATAGTAAGAATACGGTATATAATACATATAACATATGGAATATGTGTTAATCAGATGTTTATGTTATTGGTAAGGCTTCTGGTCAACTGTAGGCTAGCTGTAGTTACATTTTGGGGGACTCAAAAGTTATACACAGATTTAACTGTGCAGGAGATCGTTGCCCTAATCTCTGCGTTGCTTACGGGTCAACTATAAAATAATATTAATTTGATTGAAAACAGTTCCAGGAACAATATACTTAATACATATGCTATAACATAATTTTTATTAATTAAATTACTTACTATTACTTTGGCCAGACTATTGGAAAGCTAAAAAAAATACTGTGTTTAAGTTTATTCTTTTCAGATGAGTCTGAAGATGATATTTTTATGTAATGCTGTGACCTTGAAACTTTTTTATTTTGTGCTCAAGGGCAAGTTGTGATACAGGATAGTCCTGGAATTGTCTCTGCACAGGACTGTTAAGGGTGTTCTTTAGGAATAAAGCATGTATTTTACAACGTAACCAGGGACGTTATCTTAAAAGCAACTTTTAATTATCATTTCACTTCTACCCCTAATGAAACAGATTCAGGTTCAACATTTATTGACTGCCATTTATAATGACCTGTGTTTGATATATTAGATTGAACTATTTGAAATTGTCTTTGTTGGTGGGTCAGAAATAGTTGAATATTGGCAATTTCATATTGGTTCAACTGAATTATTTAACATATGTTATCTCTTTTCTTTGACAGTCATTCTATGAGATAGATTATATAGTTCCCATTTTGCAGATAAAGAAATCAAAGCTTGGCAAAATTAAGTTGACTTGCCTAAGGCCCCACTAAGTAGATTAGAGATAGATTAGAGATAGAAACCTAAGATCTATGGCTTCCAAGTAGAATGGTGTGTTTTGCATACCACAGAACAAAAAATTTATTTTAAAAACAGTAATGCATCAATGTGATTTAAAAAAAAAAACCAAAAGCAGGGTTTGTGAAGATGCAATGGGTTGAGAAGCCCTGAGTGGCTTTGAAGAAATTGAGAAGGGGAAAAGTGATACAAAGTGACAATTACCTACAAAAACATATCAATTCCCCTCCTCCTGAAGGCACTGGGACCCTAGCTTCAATAATGGATGTGTCCTCGGCAGACAGGAAAGGGGGTAAGCAACAGTGACTAGGTAACGAGGATACCTAGAAAGTAGCAAGTGATTATCATTGGAGTAAATCAGATAGGATGAGCCGGGCTCGGTGGCTCGGCCTGTCATCCAGCGCCTTTGGGAGGCTGAGGTGAGTAGATGGCCTGAGCCCGCGGGTTCGAGACCCGCCTGGGCAGCGAGACCTCATCTCTACAATCAATCAAAAAATCAGCCGGGCGTGGTAGTGCATACCTGTAATTCTGGCTACTCGGAAGGCTGAGGCGGAAGGATCGCCGGAGCCCGGCAGGTCGAGGCTGCGGTGGCCGGGAGTGGCCACTGCACTCCAGTCTGGGCGACCGAGTGAGACTCCGACTCAAAAAAAAAAAAAAAAAAAAATCAGGTAGGATGACCACACTGAGTGGAGAGAAGAGCGGATGAGGCCGGTGCAGTCAAGAGCATTTTCCTGTCTATTTGCTAAATTCACACACAGTGTAGCTCTTGAAAAGCTGAGGCTGAACACAGAAGCAAGGGAACGGAAAGCAACTGTTAATTGTTGAATGGATTCTGCAAATGGATTTTGTCCCAGAGTAGTCAGTGGCTTTTTGTAACCTGTCTACTGAATGACTAATATATAGGTTGTGCATTCGTTTCTGTTAATTAAAATTCTTAGTGTAATTGTAGTAAAAATACTTATCCCATAAATATTCCCAGAAGTGCTGAGGAGAATATGCCATCCAGCAATATTCCATGAATCTGTGAGGTGGGGAGTTCCTAAAAACTGTATGGATCATTCTATTATACAAACATCTCATTGCCTAACTCGTGATATTATATGAACGTCGCATACCTAAACTCTGGCAAAAATCAATCTCAGGCAAAATAAATGAACTAAGGAAAGTTGGTCTTCAGACAGTTATACATATATCTTTTCTATGTGTCATCTCCAATTCTCTCTACAGTGATCTATTGAGCACTAATCACACAGTAGAAAATACTGGCCAAAGTAATAGTGAAACTGCCTTCATAAAATTAATAAAAGGCCACAAGGTTAGAATCGTAATGGGAGACCCAAATTTTGTTAAGACATAGGCATAGCGAAATCAAGATATTTGTTATACTTATTTTCTTTTCTCTTTGACCTTTTCTCCCCCCATGCATATCCTAGCCCCCAGCACTGCCTGCAAGATTAGTGAACTTGCTTTTCTCTTGAAGAACATTGGGCTGCAGGTCAAGCCGACCTCCTAGTTGGTATCTTGAAGTTTAATCTCTATCCTATAGACAACATAAACCTAAAACTGGTGTTTGACATATTTTTTCAACTGGGCCAGTGACCCATGACCCCCACCAGGAACTGACTCAGGGCCAAAGAGAATCTTGACATCTCTGTGATTGCATCTCCGACCAATAAGCAGTCCTGGTGGCAACTGCAGGTTCTTAGGTGCTCATGTAATAGAAATTGACACGAGGCCAAACAGGTTCCCAGATGGGGCTTTATTGGGGGCTTATATCTGGATATAAGGGAGAAGGCACAGGAGGAAGAGTTTTCTGGCTAGCTCCCCTCAGGAGCCACTGGGGGCCTTTTATTGGGCTGGTTTTCTGAGTCACTGTATGAAGGGGGTGGAGTCTGGACAGTGCAGGCACAGCTGTCGATCATGCTTTTATATACATTGCATTAAAAAATATGGCCAATAAACCCCTCCCTGGGCAAGGGTTTTAGTATGGTAACGAAGCAAAGGTTATGATCGGTTGTTTGTTCTCTGGGCCTAGTGTGCATGTGGGTGGAGGCACCGACTGCTTGAGGTAAGATGTGTAGCAAAATGCTGTTCATCTCAGGTTCTCCGTGGAGCCGAGCTGGGTGGTGCTGGACTTGCTGTTAGCAGGTATGGAAAATACATCAGTGGAGATGGGGCCGAGTCCTGTCCCCGCTCTGGCTCAGTTCCAGTTCCTTAACCCCCTGCTTGCCAAATTACCCTTACAAATCCTAGCCTCCAAATTGTCAGACAGGCAGATTTGAAAACAATCCCCCATCCTCCCTCTTGGCTGCCTCGCAATTATTAAACTCTTTCTCTCTACTGCAAGGACTGCTGTCTCAGTGTGTTGGCTTTTCTGTGCAGCAGGCATGAAAACCCAGGAAGCTGTAACGACAGAGGGAGATACTAAGAAAAACTCTTCTTCACCCTGGTACCCACAGCCCCTTTCTTGTCTCTCTCATTAAACAAGAAGAAATGAATGTATATTGATAGTGTGGGACCTCTATGTGTCCTACTTTAAAGGCAGGCTAAGAGTGCTTGGGGCCAGGCTCAGTGGCTCAGCCTGTCATCCCAGCACTCTGGGAGGCCGAGGCAAGTGGGTTGTCTGAGCCCGTGGGTTTTAGACCAGCCTGGGCAACTTGAGGAGACCTCGTCTCTACAATAAATAAAAAATTAGCTGGGTGTGGTAGTGCACACCTGTAGTTCCAGCTACTTGGAAGTTTGAGGCAGAAGGATCGATGGAGCCCAGCAGGTCGATGCTGGGGTGGCCGTGAGCATGCCACTGTACTCTAGTCTGGGTGACAGAGTGAGTCTCCAACTCAAAAAAATAAATAAATAAATAAAAGAACACTTGGGGTCCTGGGAGCTAGTGGGGCGGTGTGAGGGCAGATAGAAGCGATGCTCAAACCTAATTCTTAACACAGCGTCCTGGATGGGCTCCAGGGGATTCACAGAGACCTTGAGTTTTATTTAAAATTGTGTATCTGTGTGTCTATTTCTGCACATGCACATGTGTTTTTCTAAGATCAATTGCTTTCATCAGAACTGTAAGAGGGCCAGTACCTTAAAAAGTGTTTTAAATCCCAAAAAGTAGTGCTGGAGTTTCAGCTCCTGCTGGTAGGGGTGAGGATCTGGGAACTCCATTATGACCTGGTGGTCCTTCCTGGCACTTGAGTCCCAGCAGCCCATGGTCTGCTTGCTCAAGACAAGGCTGAGTCTGCTGGTTTTCTCGAGCATGGGGAGATTGCTGGTGGAAGGGATGCCGCTGACTTTGCTCTGCCTGGAACACGGGCCCTGTGCCCTCCTTGTGGCAAATCTCAGCTTTATTGCAACAAGAAGCTCCTGCATGGGAAATCACTATCACTTCACTCAGGGCATGCCAAATATCCAAAAAAAAAAAGGGCATTTTCCAAAGCCAGCTGGCCAAGTCCCTCCTCGCCCCCCCTCTCAGCCCATTAGGCTAACCTCAAATTTACAAAATTACCCACACAGAGCAGGAAATGCAAATGTTAAAGTGCTCATCATGTTAGGCCACATTTTTCATGTGATTCACATTAAAGTATCTTATGTGAAAGTTGAACAAGCATTGGAAAAGCTATGCTAATTACACACAATGTAAACGAATTTAAAAGTTGCAGACGTTTTGAATACCTTGGTTTCTATAGGCCAAGTGTAAGACTTCACCAGAAATGTTTGTTGTTGGTGGTTTTTTTTAAATGTTACTTTAACTTTGTGTCATTTATTTGTATGAAATAAAGTGGCAAGGCAGAAGAAAGGGGGGAAAAATGACAGGAAACAGCTATCCACCTCCGCACCAAAATACCAGCAGAAAACCACTGTTATGCTGCCATCTAAAAACAATATAGTCTGTTTAGGAAGCTCCCTGATTCCAGAAACAGTCACTTAACTCTAGACAATAATGAAATTACATCCTGCATATACTCGGCGACATCCCCCATAGCATCTAATGACTTTTTTTTTTTTTTTTTTTGCCTTTTTCTTTCCTGAACTCTCTCAGGAGAGAGAGTTCAGAAAGAAACCATGAGTTTCAAAGATGGTGGTGATGGTGGGCATAGACGTGGTAATATAACTTACCAGACCCTCAACTTCAGCGGCCATAAATTTGGGAGGTGGGATAAGAGTGCTTGACCACTTAGCAGAGAGATAAGAGAGTGGGCCCTTTTCCGGAGGAAATCCAATGGCTGTCAGGATAAATGACTCATGCAAATAATTCAGCCCTTTCTCTGGTGATAGTAGTTGGGCTCACTCTCAATTTGTCAAGACATCAGTCATTTCGAAGCTTCTTAAGAGGAAAAATTTAAGCTGTTTTTGGAATCGCACAAATGCATTCAATTTTATAAACTTTTAATGGTGAATGTCTCTGACATTTTTTTTAAAGGTAAATATAACTACTCACAATAATTATACTGAGATCAAGTTTGAAAAGGGTTGCTTACAAAGATCACCAGAAGCCGGCTCGGTGCTCAGCCTGTAATCCCGCACTTTGGGAGGCTGAGGTGAGTGGATTGCCTGAGCCTGCGGGTTCGAGACCCGCCTAGGCAACTTGGCGAGACCTCATCTCTACAGTGAATCCAAAAATCAGCCAGGTGTGGTAGTGCGCGCCTGTAATTCCAGCTACTTGGAAGGCTGAGGCGGAAGGATCGCCGGAGCCCAGCAGGTCAAGGCTGCGGTGGCCGGGAGCGGCCGCTGCACTCCAGTCTGGGCAACAGAGTGAGACTCCAACTCAAAAAAACAAACAAACAACAACAACAACAACAAAAACAAAGATCACCTGAGAAGGTAGAATGTGTTACTAGAAATTGAAAGCTGGGGATGACTTTGAAACCTGCTTGATTTTCCCTGCTGCTCTGTTAGGGTTTACCCTGAAGTCATAGTTCTGAGAGTGGCAAATACAACAAGGTTTCCATCAAATCCTGGGTTCCAGTCACCTATGGGGTTGCCACATTCCGTAATCCTAGAATCCAAACTCCCAAATGAATATAATCAACACTGTGTAATCTGAGGAATACGATCAAACAGACGTGCTCACTGCACAGAGTAAGTCTCAAAGTCACACATCCACACTGAGATAATACAGCTCTCAAAGGGATCAAATGACACCAGAGACAAATGTATCAAGTTGTTGTGGCAACTGATCCGAAGTGTGGTCCAGCTGTTCCCAGTCTGTTTTCCCAACATCAGAGGCTGCTCACTCAAGGCAAACCATAAAAATACCTCCTTGCTCATAAAAAAAGACGTTCCCTGTCTCGTTCCCTGTCTCGTTCCCTGTCTCGTATGCCAGATTGCTCATCTCCTCGGGCCATGGTCTGCCTTTCTGCACTTGCTCTTGTCTTCTCGTCAGAGTGGAGTTTTGGGAGAATCCTGCCAACATTTACATTTGGGTTCTCTAATTCGACAGAAAGGCAGGTCACCTCGGGAGGGCAGGGGAGCATGTGACTCGCCCACCACAGCCACACACAAACTCAATTACCATCTTCCCGCCCTCTTCTCTGGCCCAGGCGTTTTATACTCAGCCTGTCTGGCTGGGCAAATGCATTCAAAATGGGTGCCAACCTATTCCCTTTTTTATTACTCTTTAAAACTTTTTTATTTTAAAGATGTGGGGTACAAGTGAAGATTGAGTACGTAAGAGGTTTATGAACAGGTGAAGCTTGGGCTTCCCACTGGACCTCACTTCACCTGGTTTGGGATCAGGTACCCTTATTGATGTTATGTGTCTCCCCCCCTTCCCCCTCCCGCTGTATCCTGCTACTGCCAATCCCTTTCTTGTATTATGATAAATGTTCAGGGTCCACTTATGAGTGAGAACATGTGGTACTCTGTTCTTTGCTTCTGTGATAGAACATTGAGTATGATAGGCTCTAAATCCATTCAAGTTGCTGCAAAGTCCATAATTTTGTCCTACTTTATGGCTGCATAATATTCCACTGTGTATATGTACCACATTATTTTATCCAGTCCACTTTCGATGGGCAGCACGCCAACCTATTTCTTTCACCTTTTCTATTAAACTGATGATGAAAGATACCTATTAGAAAGAACTAGTGAGGGGAATAGCATAGTGAAAAGAGCGTGGACTCTGCTGTGAGCAGACCTCATTTAGATCCTGGGCCGCCATCACCAGCTGTGAGTACTTGGATGAGATGTGTGTTTCCTGAAGCACACCTACCTCCTCCGAGGAAGATGGTGTTCGTGATATTTGTCTTGTTAGGGCAGTATGTCTCAGAATTTAATGTGCATATAAACCACTTGTGGGAACCTTACTAAAATGCAGATTTCCACTCAATAGATCCATCGAGGCTGGGCCCAAGAGTCTTTCTAGTAATTCCAAGACATTGCCGATGCTACTGGTCTGGACCACCCTTTAGTGCCAGGGTGCCAGGGTAGCAGCATCTTTCAAGGATTTATCTTTTTTTTAGAGACAGGGTCTCGCTCTGTCTCCCAGGCTGGAGTGCAGTGGCACAAGCACAGCTGACTGCAGCCTTGAATTCCTGGGATCAAGTGACCCTTCGACCTCAGCCTTCCGAGTAGAACTGGGACTACAGGTGTGAGCCACAGCACCTGTCCAGATTTAACTTTATATAAAGAAGCAACAATATTTGGCACAGCGAAGGCTTTCAGTTAATGTTAGTTCTTACCCTTATTTTCACAACACAATATATTACACAAAACCCTAACATACATGTAAGAATCCTCTGAGGATTAGCATTTTGAGACAGCAAAATAGAATTCCAATGACATAAAATTTCCTCTCACTCTTTTCTTCTAAAACAGAAAGAGAAATGGAAAGGAAAGATGACTGGAGTGGTTGAGAACATTGGAAAGTTCTCTCTAGAAGGTGGTGGTGCTTTTGACAGTGGCATCTTTTTGGATAAAAATAGAGCTTGATGAAAGCAACGGAAGACATGGGAAAAGTAGCAACATCTTCCATTTAGCTTTTAAAAATTCTTAGTAACATAGTTGACAGCTTTTTCATGGTTCTTGCCAAGGAGGAATATTATTCAGAGAAAATAAATATATTTTTTCATCTCAAGGTATTATGTATAAAAGTCAAGAATATATATGGAATAAAAACAGCAATGTCCGAAAGACACCATGACATGACTCTGTTACATGGAATATTTTTAAAGATTCGACAATATCCTAAACATGAAGACATGTGACTTCCATAATAATAATGAATAATTATAAACAAAGCTTATTAAACACTTGGGATTACAAGTGCTATGCTAAGTACTTTACATGCAGTGTCTCGTTATGACACTAGGAGTGGTAACTCTTATGACACCTAAAACCCGCTCCTGTCTGGGAGCCTTTGACCCAGCTGTTCCCTCTGCCTGGAACATACTTACCCAGGGTCTGCTAAGCTAACTCCCTCACCTCTGTAACATCTTTGCTTAAATCTCATCTTCTAAAAGATCACTCGATAACACTGCAGTCTGTTCTCTTCCCTCTAGCACTTCCTGTATCCCAACTTTTGATCTTCTAATATACTAGATGATTTACTTATCACATTTACTGTGTATTGTCTTTCTACTCAGGAATGTAAACTCTTCAGGGCAGGGATTTTTGTCTGTCTTGATCATTGATCCATCCCAAGTACCTAGAACAGTGCCTGACACAGTGTAGATGCTCAATAAATATTTTTTCAGTGAATGAACGCCTATTTTACAGATGCAAAAGCTGAGATTCAGTGTAGTTAAATGACTTGTCCGAGACAGATCAGTATCAGAGCCAGAATCCAAAACCAGATAGTCAGACTTCAGACTGCAATACTTGTTTAACAGAGGAATAAAAAAAGCGAGGGCCAGACCCTTAATTTCCCATGAGGTTGCAGGATGGATAGATTTATCCAGGCAGCACCTTTTACCTGGGTTCCAGGGTGATTGAGACAAGGACAATTGGGATCTGGAACAATGATAGAAGAGGTGTTAAGGGGATTTCAAGCCTGGTAAGTCTCTAAAAGCAGCCCTTTTAGTATCCACACACTTAACAGATGCCCTTGCTATAGTGTCTACAATGTACTCGGGAAGCGTTAATGAATGGCTAGTGTTATTAGCTATGTGCAAGGTCCTAGACCAGAGTTCTGCAAATTTCCCTTCTTAGGCAGGGAGACACCTATGGACAGAGAAGAAGTGGCTCGAACTCCCTTTCAGAGTTTTAAACCTTCGTGTTTTCTATGGCCCTCCAATCCTGCTCTTCACCTTCAAGTAAGATGCAGAAAGACGCAACTTTGCTTATTCCATGGCTTTGACTACTTGCTGGCCCAACATCTAGGTCTGCGTAAAATGCTGTCCTCTTCTGGGGAGTACAGTTCAGGCCTGCCTGGAAAGGATCACTGCGATTTCTTAAGGCCACTGTGTATGAACCAGAAGTCAACTCGCTCTTGAGGCAGGATCTTTCTCCTTTGGCTAGCTAGACCTTCGGGGAACTACTTGGGCAGGAATCTGGAGGGAGAAACAGAGGCAAAAGGACTGGAATGTTTGACAGGGAGTGTGGAGAAGGGGGATCATGTGGAACACCGTCCACTGACCAAGGGGGTCACTAGGAGGGGAGTAGGTCATGGGACGCCATGTTTTTATCTAGAACAGAGGTCTGAGGGAGCTGGAGGAAACAAAGCTCAGGCTGTCACTCCCCGGACTGTGCAGCTGTTGGATTGTATTACAGGGAACCTAGAGGCAATGCCAGATTGAGCCTTCTCTGGGGTTTTCAAGCCCAAAGTATGTGTGTGTGCTCTCTGAAATGAGGAAAAAGAACTCAACAACAGACACATGAGATGCCCCCCTGGGGGTGACCGAGGTAGAGGGAGTCACAAATGGAGACTCGGCAGGCTTCCAGAGCGAGCAGAGGGGAAAGCTATGAGCTTGGACCAATAGTAAGAGGCCTGCTGCCTGGGTCTTAGGTATTATTACACCTAATCTACAAGGTCACTGAGGCTCAGTGAGTGGCCAACCACTTTCCCAAGGTCACACAGACTGCAGGCGTGGAGACTTGAACTCAAGTATGTTATACAGCAAAACCCAAGCACTGGGACATTTCTGTAAGGAATTTAGCATAGAGCTCGCCCTCGCCACTAAAATGCTCAATTACAACAAAATATATACATATGCATATATGGCATATGCATATATGTGTATAAGCCATATATGCATATGCATATATTTTGTTTATATGCATATATAGTCTTTTGCATATTTATATGCATATCTAGTCTTTTCTTTCTTAAAACAAAGAACTTTTTGATTCTTTAAGAAAGAAAGTTATCTCTGAGAAAGTTGTCTCTTTCCCTCTGTCCCTTTTATTCTCAATTTTGAGCTGCCAAACTCCATATGTCACTCACGGTTCCCTTCCCTCCCAACCCCTTCCTTTTCAAATCCCCTGCAGCAGACATTTGTCTAGGCATAGTTTTCTTGGGGCCCATGATAATTTTCTTCTTGTTGTAGTTCTCACCCCCTCAGCCAGGAGCACCTCTCCTTTGGAAGAGAGTCAGTATAGCTTGTAGAAGTGGTTACCACATAGAGAATTTCCTTGCTAATGAAGTTTCCCATGGGGAAGGATCTTGTTTCTTTTTGCTCCTTTGCCCATCCATAATATCTAGCACAGTGCCTGCACATAGTAGGTGATCAATGAATGAATTAATAAATAAAACACAACAGGGTTACCCCAGAGAACCACCCAGTTTACTTTTGCTAAAAATGTTAAACTTTTAAAAAAACAAAACATTTTCAAAGTGCAATAAAAAAAAAAACCTCGATCGTAGAATATGTGCTAAACATCTCGATATTCTAGAGTGAGATGCCTTCATAAATATAGAGAGGTTGTGAGGGATCACAGAAAGAAAGACAGGGATTCATATTGCGTGAGGGCTCAATAGAGTGTATGCATTGGTCCAAATGCTCTCCGTGTATCACCTTAAAGTCTTCACAAGAGTTTTGTAAGGTGGGCATTAACCCAACTTTGATAGATGGGAAAATTGAGTTTTGAAGGATTTACTTTTTTCCCAAGGTCACAAATCTAGTAAAGGTCAGAGAGATTCTGTCCAGACCTGTTTGATTTCAAAGACCTTGTTGTTTCTACTAAACCATAATGTACAGTCCTCTGGGTAATTTGCTTCCAAAATAGTGTTTTAAGTTTTAATGCTCCTGTGAATAACTTTACTTCGTTAAATCTTTTTTCAACCTTTTTTCTAATCGAGTTCACATTTTATTAGCATTTTTTTCTAAAATTGGTTAAAATGGGTTATCTATGTGATGAATTTCTTTAGTTTTTCTTTTTAAGCAGAATCTTTGCTTAACAAGTCATTCTAATGTCCCATTACCCCTGGAAATGTTCATGAATTTCCAATAGATGCTATTATCAGAGTCATTTTGCTCACATTTACTTATATTGTTGAAAAATTCATAGTTGCTCTTGCAATAACTTTTTAAAAATGTTCACTTTAATGCTTTTAAATGTAGCTAAAAATCTAAATTATCAAATTGACTCCTAAAATCGATCTCTCTAAACCAATAGCTATAGTATATCCCCCATATTTTGTTTTTCTGCAACAGTGAAGAATGATGTATATAAATGTGGACTAAGACCAGAGAGAGAAAAGTGCTGACTTTTATAGAAGAGAAAAACGTATTGAAAATGAGATGGCTTGCAGCTATGACTTTCACTACAAGGGGCAGGAATTTTCTAAAGGCCAATTCCCAGGACAATTTTTCTTACATCTTGTCCCCCATCCAGATGTCAGCAAAGAAGCTACTGAAGAAAGTTTTATGCCAGCAACTACAGTGATGGATGTGTTCTGAGAAATCAGATCTGGGCAGTCATCTTCCATGGCAGTGGCTCTTCAGCTCCAAAGTGCATCACCATCACCTTGAGAGCTTGTTAAACAGATCGTTGGGTCCCGGTCCCACAGCTGCTGACTCAGCTGGTTTGGCATGGGGCCTGAAAATCTGCATTTCTCACACGTTCTGGGTGACACTGAGGTTGCCGATGCAGAAACCACACCTTGAGTGTGCTTCCAAGGAGTTTAGGCACCCAGGGGTGACTGCACTGACCCAGGGCTGGAGTAGCTCAGACTCACCTGATGAGCTGCTTACAACGCTCATGTCTGGGCCATATACAGTCAAAGGGGTTTTTATAGAAGAGTTTTGGGTTTGTTTTTTTTTTTAACTTCTGTTCTTTTGGTCTTGGCATTGGGAACACCTGGGTTTGGCTAACTTGATAAATATTACAAATGAATTTCATATTTTTTGAAAATAAAAATTTTAATTTGTCTTATAAAATAATTTTAGAGAAAAAAAAGCAAACAGTAGAATTTCAGGTTAAATATGGTGGTTTAAATACAGGCATTTACTAACGCTCCTCCCACCCCAGTACCAATAACATAACAGTAACAGACCCTCCCCATCCCCCAAAAAGAAAAAAGGCACAAGGTCTATGAGAACAGGGCGAGAAAAAAACAGTGATAAAAATGTTGCTATCAGAAAACAAAGAAGAATGGTAACTGACTTAGCTGACCAGAGAAAGCTGATTCTACACCTGAGGGGAGTCTAAGAGCAGGCTGATACTGCGTAGCCCCAGGGATTCTAAGAAGCTGGAAATCCTGGGTGCCTATGAGGAGGAGGGAATGGGTGGCCTGAAGCAGGAGACCTGAGACCAGTGAGACTCTCAGAGTTCCACCCTCACTCTTTTTCAGCGGTTCTCAGGATGTGATCCAGGGTCTCTTGGAAGTCGCAAAGATTTCTTCAAGAGTTGAGATCAAAACTCATAACAATATTCAGGCACAAATTTCCTTTTTCATTCTCATTCTCTCACAAGTGTACAGTGGCATTTTCCAGAGTCTATATGACATGTGACACAGTGGCATTGCTCTGACAATTAATGGAACGTGTGCTTTTATATTCTTGCTTTCTATACTTTTCTAAGGTATAGTTTGAGGTATATATACATTTCAAAGATCAACTCAGTTTGTTCTCAATACTTTCTGTGTGTTTTTATAAGCTGTTTTTATACCTCCTATAGCCCGTGTAACCTCATAAACATCCAATAAATTATTATTTTGAAATCCTAACGTTTTCCTTGTGCCTAAGTAGAAATAAAAATACCTTGTTATTATTATTACTATTTTAAGGGTCTCACTAAATCACTGGTACTTAGCTGGAGTATAGTGGCATGATCATAGCTCACTGTAACCTCCAACTCCTGGGCTCAAGCGATCCTCCAGCCTTAGCCTCTTGAATAGATAGAACTATAGTCATACACCAGCATACTTGGCTAATTTTAAATTTTTTTGTAGAGACAGAGTCTCACTATATTGCCCAGGCTGGTTTTGAACTTCTGGCTTCAAGCAATCCTCCTGCCTCGGCCTCCCAAAGTGCTGGGATTACAGGCATGAGCCATCACACTCAGTTCTGTTATCTTGTTTTGAAAAATTAAAAAATTATTTTCAAAACTAATTTTTAAACTTCGAAAGTATCATAGAGGGAAAGTTATTGTGCTGCATTGACTGGAAAAGTACACTAAGTAGTTGAGAGATTAACAGAGTCTTATGGAGTTGACATTGCTGAACACCCACTGGATAAAAAGTCAGTAAAGGAAATGATACCAGTGTCACTTCCCCAAAATACAGTAACTTGTTAAAGATTTAGTTGAAAGATAATATATTGCTAGTAAAAGTTTGCCTGTGTCTTACAAACGGATAAATCTATAGACACAGCTTTTTTCTTGTATCTCTCCAGTTTCAGTACCAACTAGTCATGGATGAAGAAGATCTTTTATGTGAACTCTTCACAGTAAATACAAGTGACGATGAAATATACAAAATGTTAAATCATTTATTTGATTCTCACGATTTGTACTGGAAAAACTATGTTCACATTTGGGCTGCCTGTCTAAAGCAACAGTGCGTAAAACTGCTTGTACTCAGAATGAATCACGCAGGAGCATCAAGCTGACTGGTGGTCATTGTCACTTGCAATAAAACAAAAATGCCACTTTCACTTAATAATGTCCTTGATAAAATATAAACTAATTTTATTTAACTCCAATTCTTGAGTACACATTGAAAAATATTCTGTGTAACTAGAGAGGAAACACAGCTTTCCTCTGTAACACAGTCTGATTGCTGTCTCGAGACCAAGCGCTTGTATGACTGAGCTGCAAATTAGATTGCTCATTTTTTAATGGGACAACATTTTTATTTGGAACAACTGCCAGGCAAATTATTTAGACTTGGATATTTGGAAGACATTTTTCTCAAAAATGAACAAAGTAAGCTTGTCACATCAAGAAAAACATCTGACAAAACTTGTGGCCGATTATAAAGTTTGAGCTGTCACGTGAAAATTAAAATTTTAGAAAATTTGTACCTGCCACCATGAGTTTGTCAGCTTTACAAAACTTAAAAACTTCTGAGTAGGTAAGTGGTGATATTAGGAATGTGGCTTTTTAAATACTGTATAATGAAATCTGTCAACATTTGGAACATCTGTAGAACTCATAACTCAATTATGCAGTATTTTCCAAGTAATCAATTCATGATGTTATAAAATTATGTATGGGC
Organism: Carlito syrichta; assembly: GCF_000164805.1. Classification (NCBI taxonomy): domain Eukaryota; kingdom Metazoa; phylum Chordata; class Mammalia; order Primates; family Tarsiidae; genus Carlito; species Carlito syrichta. The sequence continues at coordinate 393,670 of NW_007260317.1, forward strand.
AAAGGTCTAGTCCAAGTGTAAGGCCAATGGGGTTTAGTGGATTTCAGTGTGAAAAGTTCATTCATGTGGTTTCATAGTGTAACTGACTTTTTTTTTTTTTTTTTTAGAGCAGGTCTCCCTATGTCACCCAGGCTGGGAGTGCAGTGGCACAATCACAGCTCACTGCAGCCTCGAATTGCTGGGCTCAAGTGAATCTTCTGCTTCAGTCTCCCAAGCAGCTGGGACTATAGGTATGCATTACCACACCTGGCTAATTTTTCTTTTTTTTTCTGTCTTCTCCTTCATCTTTTTTTTTTTTTTTTTGTAGAGACTCAAATTCTACTTTGTTGCCCAGACTGGTCTCAAACTTGTGGCCTCAAGCAATCCTCCTGCCTGAGCCTCCCAAAGTGCTAGAATTATAGGTGTGAGTGAACATGCCCAGTTTAACTAATTTTAAAGAAATTATAACTTGTTAAATTTTATTATTCAGTGTATGAGAACAGCCACACTGATCTGCAAAAGGATATTCAAATCCATCTAATTTTTTCAGTTACATCTCTCTGTGAGGCCAAATTTTATTCATATTCTTAAACCAAAACAGCACATTTCTACACAATGCAGACGAAATGCGAATCCGCATGTCTTTAATGAAGTCAGATACTAAAGCTTCGCAAGAATATGAAATAATGCCATTCTTCTAACTAATTTTTGTGGTTTTGGAAAATACACTTTCTATAAAAATATGTTATTTTGTTAAAATGTAGTGGGCTTGATATTTTTACAAAAATAAACAATTTAAAATTCGTTTTAATTCTAATACAGATGTTCCTTGACTTATGATGGAGTTATATCGTGATCAAGGCATTGTAAGCTCAAAATATTGTAAATGGAGAATTCGTTTAATGCCCCTAACCTACTGAACATCATAGAGGGGCCTAGCCTACCTTAAGTGTGTCCATGACACTTTCATTAACATTCAGGTGGGCGCAATCACCTGGCAACACAGTCCCAGGTAGAGTACAGGTTGTTCACCCTGAAGACCGCCTGGCTGACTGGAGCTGCAGCTCACTGCCTCCGCCCTGCATCGTGAGACAGTATCCTACCACATATTGCTAGTCCAGGAAAAGATCAAACTTCAAAATTCAAATTACAGTTTCTACTGAGTGTCTATGGCTTTCACACCACGATAATGTAAAAAAAAAAAAAAAATCCTAAGTCAGACCATGGTAAGTCGGGGACCAACTGTAGAGAGTATCTATAAACATGATCCACATAAGCAAGCGTGACTTGGAGTCCTCTGTATTTGGAAACAGTGCAAAGGGTCTTGAGACAAAAGAGTTGGAGAACCACTGCCCTACACAGTTGGGAACCCGCCTCATTTCCAAGAAAGCGGAGCACTGAAAGTTGAACTAGAGTCAGGGCTACCAGGTACAGGTGAGGGGGGTCAGGCACACTGAACTCGGAGGATTAAGTGGAAGGCCATATTCTAAACCATGAGACATCCAGCTCCTTCCCTCAGGTGGGAAGATGTTTGCAGACTTATACTTCCAACAAGGGAGAATAGAGAATTCTTCTCTGGAACAACTGAACTGCCCATGAGAAAAGGCCAACAGATATGGACAGTTAGGAGCGCCCTAGGGACTCAATCAGAGCACCCTCCATGGCCCCCTACTAGTTAAAAAGAAGTGCTTACAAACAATTCACCCAATCAGTTTTTTATGCCTCTCTCCTAAATAAGAGTAGAGAGTCAAGGGTCATCAGACATTGGAGGAAAAGTTTTGATTTGAAAGTCAGAAACCAAGATAAATAAATGGGGAGAGGAGGGAAGGACATAGAGAAAAACAATAGTAACGCAGGGACCACCAGAAAAAAAAATACTGAAAAAAGAAAGAGCTGAGTGGAGAAAAGAAAGAAAGAAAAGGGAAGAAATAGAAAGAAGAGAAAATAAAAAAAGAAGGGAAATAAACAAAAATAGAAGATACTCCATCCAGTAGCAAGGAAAGTAGCTACAAAAAGGATGTTTAGAGGAACAAAAAAGAGCTTTTGGAAATCAGAACGTGATAGCAGCATGTAAATTTCAATAAAAAATTTAGATTATTAAGGAGCTTTATCAGAAAACAGAAGAAAAATAAAGGAGAGAAAATATATAAATATTAGAGTACTATTTGAGGAATTCCAATAACTACCTAATAAAAAGTTCAGAAAGACAGCACAAAAATGGAAAGAAGAACATTATCAAAGAAAATACTTTTGGAAAAATTTCCCTACACTGAAGGGCACAAATTTCAGGTTAAAAGAATCTACCACATACCTGATAAGCAAAATAGAAAGAGCCACATCAAGGATTACTGGGGACAGGAAGAAGATCTTAAAAGTATCAAGACTGAAAAAAAGCAGGGCCAATAAAAGGAATAGATATTTCATAGGCACTGAACTTTTCAAAAGTTGCAAGGAAAGCTAGAGTAAAGTGGAACACAAGTGTCAAAATTGGAGGGAAATCTATGTGCGTCCAAAATATAAATCAAACTCAAATACAAGGTCTCAACATGTTGACCTCTCATTTATCTTTTCCCAGGAAGTTCCTGGAAAGAAATGTTCCACCAAAATGAGGGCGTGAACCTCAAAAGGGGCACGAGTCCAACAAATGAGAGAGTCAAAGGAATCCCTGAGCTGATGGGGAAGGGCAGTCCCAGGACAGCAGCTGTTCAGGAAACACAGCACTCAGCCCGTCCAGATGGGGACAGGAGGAAGGCTGGCTATGGGAGCGAAAATCCAAGCAGATGATGAAACATGAGGGCTGCCCGAGGGGTCTGTGTGGAGGAGGAGATGGACCACTCTGGTAGAGAGTTTGGGGTGAATTAGGGATAGACGAACAGGAGGCTAAGCAAATGAAAAAAAGAGACAATTATCAACTCCAGGGGAAACAAAAACATTGTGAAAGAAAGAAAATATAATCATCTCACATCACATGTCTCTGCTGTGAATCATATTTACATAGGAATAAAAATGTAAACACAGAATGCTCATCTAACCAATACTTAAGATAGAAAATATAGAAGGATGAGGAAAGGAAGTACGTATGTTTGGGTAATCCTTTCCCTAGAAGGAAAGGAATAGATATTTAAATTGGGGAAAAAAGGAACAGCAGCATCAGTGTGTTACTTAGAAACATGAAAACAGCCGGGCTCGGTGGCTCAGCCTGTAATCCTGCGCCTTTGGGAGGCTGAGGTGAGTGGATTGCCTGAGCCCGCGGGTTCGAGACCCGCCTGGGCAGCGAGACCTCATCTCTACAATAAATCAAAAAAAATCAGCCGGGCGTGGTAGCGCATGCCTGTAATTCCGGCTACTCGGAAGGCTGAGGCGGAAGGATCGCCGGAGCCCAGCAGGTCGAGGCTGCGGTGGCCGGGAGCGGCCACTG
>NW_007260317.1:397086-410383 GCF_000164805.1 Carlito syrichta
AGCGGCCACTGCACTCCAGCCTGGGCGACAGAGTGAGACTCCAACTCAAAAAAAGAAACATGAAAACAAATGTCCGAAGTGGCTCAAACTGTGAGGATTGCTTCTGAAGTGGGTAAATTGGAGTGGGAAGGGTGGACCGGGGCACTGATTATTTTTTTTTTAATAAACAAAATGCATTAATGCTTATTGCAAAAAATTTGGAAACACCAGAAAAGTAAAAATGAGAAAAGAATCCTTCTACTCCCTACACCCAAGCATTAATACTATTTACAAAAGCATTTTCCCATTCATTTTCATATACATTTTCACGGCAATGTATTATTTTATAGTAGATAAGATTATGGGGCTTAGTTGTAACCGTTTATGCTGTTCCTCAGTATTCTATTAGGAAAAATTTCACACCTAGAGATAAGTAGAAAGAATTGTAGGTGAGGGGATTGCCATGAGCCCATGGGTTCGAGAACAGCCTGGACAACTTGGCAAGACCTCATCTCTGCAATAAAAAAGAAAAAAATTAGCTGGGCATGGTAGTGCACACCTGTAGTTCCAGCTACTTGGAAGCCTGAGGCAGGCCAGGGACCAGCAGGTTGACACTGGGGTGGCTGTGAGTGTGACACTGCACTTCAGCCTGAACGACAGAGTGAGACTTCAACTCAAAAAACAAACAAAAAAACAAAAAGAAAGAATTGTACAGTGAACACCATATATTCACTACCGAGGTTTTTTACCTTTAACATTTAACTACACTTGTTTTCCAGACTTCGGTCAGTCTATCTATTCCTTTATCCATCCATTATCTATTTCATGGTTTGAGGCATTTCAAAGTAAGTTGCAGTCTTTGGCACACTTCATCTTAAACATGCCATCAGACATACCATCAACTAGAGTTCAATATCTGTTTATGGTTCTTTTTCTTAAGTTCATTTTATATATCATGAGACACACAAACCTTAAGCACACCACTTGCTAAGTTTTGATAAATGCATACTCCAGTGTAACCCAAGTCCCTATCAAGATGTGGAACACAGCAATCACTCCAGAGAATTCCCCATTCTCCTTTCCCTCTCAATCCGTATCTCTGTTCCCTATTCCCACAGTAGCAGTTTACTGATTTTTAAAGTCTATTCCAAAAACTTCATATAATTGAAATAACAGAAATGTGCTCTTAATGTAAAAGGATTTTTTACCCAGGAAAATGATCCACTGATGTTGATCATGGATAAAATTCATCTGTGTTGTGGCACCTATCATATTCCTTTATCTTGTTGGGTAGTGTTCCAATTTATGAATACACAGCTATTGTTTATCCATTCTCCTTCTGAAGGACACCTGGGCTGTTACCAATTTTTTTTTTTTTTTTCCCTATTAAGAATAAAATTGCGGCCGGGCTCGGTGACTCAGCCTGTAATCCTGTGCTTTGGGAGGCTGAGGTGAGCGGATTGCCTGAGCCCGCGGGTTCGAGACCCGCCCGGACAACTTGGTGAGACCTCATCTCTACAATAAATCAAAAAATTAGCCGGGTATGATAGCGCACACCTGTAGTTCCAGCTACTTGGAAGGCTGAGGTGGAAGGATTGCCACTGCACTCCAGTCTGGGTGACAGAATGAGACTCTAACTCAAAAAAAAAAAAAGAATAAAATTGCTATGAACATTCTTGTAAACTTTTTCTTAATGACATGTTTTCATTTCATTTGGGTAAATAGCAGTGGAATTGCTTTGTCATAGGATAGATGTCTATTTAGCTATATATGAAACCGCCAGATTTTCTAAAATAAACCAGATACATAGGGATATTAAAATTTTTTAATTTTATGTAATTTTTCAAAGGAATGCATCTACTTCAATCTGTTGGCATAAAGTGGTTCATAATATTCCCTTGCAGTATTTTTAATGTCTGCACAATCTATAGTGAGAATTCCTCTTTTGTTCTCTATACTGGTGATTCTTGTTCTCTCTCTCGGAATTTTTCAAATTTGTTGCTCTATATAAAGAAAAAAATTTTTTTAATGGACAAGGCCTCAATGTGTCACAAAGGCTGGAGTGTAGTGGCAAATTATAATTCACTACAGCCTTGGACTACTGGGCTCAAGTGATCTTCCTGCTTCAGCTTCCCAAGTACCTGGAACAAGCTACTGCACTCAGCTAATTATAAGACAAGTTTTTAGAGGTGAGGTCTCACTTTGTTGCCCAGTTGGGTCTTGAACTCCCGGTCTCAAGTGATCCTCAGCCTCTAGAGTAGCTGGGATTATAGAAATATAGATTATTTTAAATTGTATTGTTTAATTTACAAATGTTTAGGTGTTTCATAGATGGTTTTGTTACTGATATCTAACTTAATTTCTTCGTTGTCAGAAAACGAACTCTGCATGATTTCAGTACTTTCAAATTCACTGAGATTTGTTTTACAGCTGAGCATATGGTCTAACTTGGTTAATATTCCATGTACACTTGAAAAGAATGCATGTTCAATTGTATTCTGTAAATGTCGAGTAAGTCAAGCTGTTGGATAGTGTCATTCAAATTGTCTATATCCTTACTGTATTTATTTTGATCTAGTCTTATTAATTACTGAAAGAGGAATTTTCAAATCTCCAGCTATGATAGAGTGTTTTCTGTTTTTCCTCCTTTGGTTCTGTTAGTTTTTTCTTTGTGTATTTTGAATCTCTGGTATTAAGTACTGTATCAGTTCTCCACTGTTGCTGTAAACAAATTATCACAGATAGTAGCTTAAAACAATCCAGATGTATTAACTTATGGGTCTAGAGGTTAGAAGTCAATGTGAGTTGCACTGGCCTAAAACAAAGTACTAGGAGGCCACCTTCCTTCTGGGGACGCTAGGGAAGATCCATTTTTCTTGCCTTTTCTGGCTTCTGTGATGCTGCCCACAATCCTTGGCTCCTGGTCCTTTCCTCCATCTTCAAATCCAGTAGTGAGGTCAAGTCCTGCTTGCTTGCCTCACTCTAACCTCCTCACCTATATAAACCGCCTAATGCCTCCTCTTCTCTGCATCCTCTTCCACTCTTGTGGTTATGTTGGATCCATCTGGGTATTCTAGAATAAGTTCCCTACTTTAAGATCGGATGATAAGTAATCTTAATTCCATCTGCAACCTGATTTCCCTTTGCCATATAATGGGACATATTTATAGGTTCTGGAGATTAGGATGCAAATATCACAGGAGCATACATTTATAATTATTATCTCTCCTGAGGAATTGACCCTAATATCACTCTAAGTAGTCTCTTTTTTACACTCATTTTAGGAAGTCTACTTTGTGTGCTATTAATAACAGCCTACCAGCTTTTCATGATAACTGCTTGCATGATATATAATTTTCATCCTTTATTTTCCATCTATCTATGTCTTTATTTTGAAAGTGTGTCTCTTGTAGGCAAAATATAATTGAGCCTTCCATAGCAATCAGTCTGACAATCTTTGTCTTTTAATTATACTGTTTAGAACATTTACACTTAATATAATTACTGATGTGGTTGTGGTTTGATCTCCCATTTTGCTATTTGATTTCAGTTTTTCTCATTTATTTTTTTGTTCCTCTGTTTCTCCTTTACTACTTTTTTGAGGTTAATTAAATATTTCTTGGTATTACATTTTAAATCCAATATGACTTTTTAGCTATACCCTTTGTCATTATTTTTAAGAGATTTCTCTAGGAATATAAATTTCTTTTTTTTCTTATTTTTTATTTTTTTAGTTTTTAATTTCAAAATATGGGGTACAATTCAGGGTTAGGTATACAAATGTTCATTATACAGGTACCTTTGTTGAAGAGGTATGCCCTCCCCAGCAGATTCCCACTACTGCCAATCCCGCCTCCCACCCCACCCCCCGGCAGTTTTCCGCTGCTGCCAATCCTTTTCTTATAGTGGAATATAATTTTCACCCTTACTTATTACAGTCTTATAGTAAATATTATACTACTTAATGTAAAAGAACTTTGCAACAGTATAGTTCCATTTACTGCTACCACCTCCCTTCCTTATCCTTTTTTGGTATTAGTGTCATGTATTTTTATATCTATGTATGTAATCAACACCAAAATACAACTTACATTTTTGCATTGGAGCCATTTTTTTAAATAAAGAAAAGAATAGTCTTATATTTAGCCACAAATGTACCTTATCCAATGCTCTTTATTATTTTTTGAGATTCAAGTTTCCTTCTGGTGATGCTGCCTTTCTGTCTAAAGAACTTTCTTTAGTATTTCTTATAATACAGATTTCCTGGCTTTCATTGATCAAAAACATCTCTATTTCACTTTCAATTTTGAGAATATTTTTGTTGGTTATGGACTTCTGGTTTGACATTTTTTCTTTAGCACTTTAAAGATGTTCTGTTGTCTTCTGTCTTTCATTGTTTCTAATCAAACCAGCCATCTGTTATGTTTTTGTTCCCTATATGTAAAGTTATAATTGTCTGAGTGCTTTAAAGATTTTCACCTTGTGTTTTGTTCTTAGCAGTTTGACTATAATATGCCCAGGTACGATTTTGTTGTATTTATTCTTCTTAGGTTTTGCCTAGCTTCTTAGATCTATAAGTTAATGATTTTCATCACATTTAGGAGAAGTTCAGCTTTGGATTAAAAAAAAAATTCTGCACATTCTCTTTCTTCTGTTCTTCTGAATTCTAATTATGCATATGTTAGACCACTTCATTTTAGAAATAATGTCACTGGAATTTTGTTCACTTTTCACAATTTTTTCTCTCTGTTCTTTAAATTGTATGATTTCTATTGCTCAGTAAGCAAGTTAACTCTTTCTTCTGCAGTTCCCAATCTCTTGTTAAGCCCGTCCAGTGGGCTTTCCATTTCAGATATTCTTGTCTTCACTTCAAGAATTCCATTTTTAATAGTTCCCACTTCACTGCTGATATTTTTCTATGTATTTACCCCATAAAGATATTTCCCCCTTAATTCTGAGTATTTATAATAGCTTTATTAAAATCTTTGTCAGCAAATTCTAATATCTGGATCATCTCAGGGTTTCTATTTATTGTTCATTCTCTTGGCTATAGGTTACATTTTCCTGTTTCCTTACATGCCTAGTAATTTTTTTATTGTATACTGTGAAATGTGGATGATATTCTGTAGAAACAGAAGAGTGTTGGTTTTAAATCTAGCAAAAAGTTGAATGACTGATGGTCATCTCTTTCTTAAGGAGGCATCAGTTTACACTTTGCTTGGGAAAGTCTGTTTTGGTTACACTTAAGTCTTAGGGCAATTCCTTACCCTGAGACATAGACTTACTCCTTAGGCATAACTCCTTTTGGATTTGCTGGAAAGAACAAGGTGTTTATCAAGTCCCTTTAAATTTGTGAGATTAATATTCAGTCTCTGCCTCTCATATGTCAGACAGCAGCTGAAATCTCTGTTCAACTTTTTCAGACTTCCAGCTGTTGCATTCCACCAGGCTCCTTGGACTCCCCCATGAATATACACATTTCAGTGATCAAAGATTTGGGGGATATTGATGTGTATATTCAGTGGTTTTTTCCTTGTATTTCCTCCTTTTTGAGATTTCCATCCTGTTTCCAGTCTCCGACTCCTTCTCCTGACACCTCCAGCCAATATGACCATGTATCTATTTGAGTTCTAGTTACCTCATACTGCACGGATTGTTAAGTAACCATAGTAGAAAAGTCATATACAAGTAAATTTTATCTCATACCATTTACTTCTTTCAACGGTTGAATACTTTGCTCTGGTTTCTGCCTTTTTTCATCACTCTCCACTTTTTTTCTTTAAACTTTGTCCAGAGTTCATTGTTGCTATCTATGAGAAGGTTAGTCTGATACGAGGTACTCCACTATGCTTGTAATTATAACTTCATCTCATTAACTCTTGCTGGGTTTTCTACATGGGTTGGTGGGCAGGACCAAGGATTAAGCCATATGCCTTTGTTCTTAAAATGTAGCAAATCCATGAACATGCTTCCAAATCAAAATAGTTAAACTACAGAGATCTGTTTATTCACGACTTCACACTCAGAATTCTAGCTGTTCAAGCTCCAAGCTCAACATCCCATTATTATTATTATTTTTTTTTGAGTTGGAGTCTCACTCTGTCGCCCAGACTAGAGTGCAGTGACCGCTCCCGGCCACCGCAGCCTTGCCTGCTGGGCTCCAGCAATCCTTCCTCCTCAGCCTTCCGAGTAGCCGGAATTACAGGCGTGCGCTACCATGCCCGGCTGATTTTTTGATTTATTGTAGAGATGAGGTCTCGCTGCCCAGGCGGGTCTCGAACCTGCGGGCTCAGGCAATCCACTCACCTCAGCCTCCCAAAGGCGCGGGATTACAGGCTGAGCCACCAAGCCCGGCAACATTCCATTATTGAATTTATTCTTTTGGCCATGTATATATCCATATAGTGACATATGACAAATTCTATGTTAGTTCTCCCTTTTTTCCCCCCTAACAATGACTCTTGATTTCTTTACATTGTTAAGAAAAGTTCACCTCAGCATTTCTCAGGGTTGGAGAAACATGGCATTTGGCTTTAATTCTCACTGAGTCCTCCTGGCCAGGATTTCCTGGGATTCTTCCATGTCTTTTCCAAATCTTGACTGAAAACTATGGCTGGAAGGGATAAATCATAGATTCCAGGTGCTACTTGTCCCCAAATGAGTGCTGATCCTGGAGCCAAAAAAACCCACAACTCCCTGCTTGTTTTGGGGGGGTATTTTTGGAATAGTTGCAAACATGTGATATTTATCTTGAGACATAGCCAACATTTTTAAGTAGCCAATAAACAAAATATATTTATTAAAAAATGCATTCTTCCATTATTTAAAAAAAATATACTGTGCTCATGTCATTACACTTGTGCCAGGGAGAGTACTTGAATAGAAAGGAAAAGTTTTCTCTGATTCCTACCTGTCAGCCATGATAATTATAATTATACAATCTTAGCCAATACTTTTCTTATACTCTCATTATCTCTCCCTACAAATCCTATAAATTCTTCAAGTTTCAGCCTTTATGCTACATTATCAGATAGCCCTTTTGGTGAGGTCGCTGAGCACAATTTCAGTAAAAGAACATTATCTTGTTATCAAAGCAGTAATAGTTAAGACAATAGCCCTGGGAGTAAGATAAGACTCAATTTCAAGTCCAAAATTTCCCACTTGCTATAAAATCTTTGGCTTTTCTATAACTTCCTCTAAGTTGTAGTAAAATAGAGATAAAAATAGTCTCTACCTTTGTTTTTTATTGTTGTTACGAAGATTAGAGGTGATAAGGCCTGGCAAGTTTGAGAACAGATCCTGGTACATTGTTATTATTTTTATTATCATTATTGTTGCTGTCATTATTTCTTCCCCATAGTAAATGCCAAATAAACTACTGCCTAAGCAAAGGCTTGGTGAATTGAATAAGTGCAATTCCGGTGAAAGAAAAAAAAATTACAAAACAAGTCATGAGGAAAAAATGAATGTAAGTTATTGTAAGTGCTATAAAAAAACAACAAAGAGCTAAGGAAAAGAATGTCAAGGGACCTGTTTTGGATAGGGTTGTCAAGGAAGGCCTCTCTGAGGAGATGATATGCAAGGTGAGACTTAAAAGGCGAGAAGGAGCTGGTCACACAAAAGGTAAGGAGAACAGCATGTTCAGGCAGAGGGAGTAGCAGATACAAAGATCCTGAGGCAGACATGTGGAGGGACCTTCCAAGAATGGAAGGACCAGCAGTGTGTGGGGACAGGGTGAGGAGGGCAGGGGGCACCATGAGAGCAGAAGGCAGCAGGAGCCAACACGAAAGCCTAGAGTGGACAGTTTGGTTTTAAGTCCAAGGGCAGAGGAAAGATACCGTTGGGTTTTAAGCAAGGGAAAGACAAAGTCCTCACACTTCCTCAGTCCATGACTCACAGAAACAAACTGAGAACCAACATTTGTAACTTGTGATTTAGAGAAACTAAGAGTATAAAAGTAGACTAAAATATTTCCCATTATGATTTAAGTTATTGATTGCCAACAAACCAGAAACGCTTTGGGGATATTTGATAAAGATTTCATCTGCTTATTTTTCTTTTACACCCATCACAAATCTGCAATGGATAGTGGGATCCACTTCAAACAGGATTGACAAGAGGAGCACGTGCAGGAAGGGTTAGGGTCACTGAGAAGGAGGACCACAGTCGAGGCTGAGGAGGGAGCTTGAGAGCACAGATGTCTGCACTGTGAGCACCACCTTAGACGGCAGGGGGTTTGGAAGATGTGGGATAGCTTTCCTAAAGAAGAGAATTCCAGTATGAAATTAATGAGATAGTGATTTGTGCTGAACTTTCTGGAACACATGCCTGACAGAGACTTAAAGGGTATTTAGGTTTATGTATCAGATCATTACATATTTTCAAATCATCCTTGGGGTAACAGGTGTTTGCCACTGTGAGCTTCTTCTGGAATGCTGGAGTTGATTCCCTCTCTTGGAGCTGCTTTGTTATCCATTTGCTTTAACCTGCCTCACTGGGCACTAATTAAGACCACTGCCATTAACATAGCAAACTGTTTCTATTTTCACATGATACATCGAGCAATTAAAATGATTTCCTCTCTTGTACAAGGGAATTGATTCCCAAAGGAAAAGCCTACAGGGAATGTTGGTGAGCTTAGATCCCCGTTACCTGTTCACCTATGACAGATTCACTTCAACATGTATGTAATCGTTGAACTCCAAAAGTGTGTCAGTGGTTTTTGCTTTGTTTTGTTTTTCTGAAAACAAAACAATAAAATTTTGGTGCTACGAGAAAAAGCATGTACCACAAAAACAGTGGTGCCGTGAGTTTTAAACTTTTTTCCTGGAGGATGAAGGATAGCTTACTAAATGCCAGTTATGAGTTTGGTGACAACCAATTATCTTCCATTTCATAGCAGCTGATGAGTAACAGCTAAAGTGGTGAATACCTACTGTTGCCAGGTAACTGCATCCACCGTGCTTCCTGCCACCTTCATGAATCTGGAAGGAGTAGAAAGAAAAAGATATTGCAGCTTAAAGTAAACTATATCCCCAAAGTCAAAATAAAATAAATCAAAGCATGGATTAGACCAATCCCTAAACACGATGCTTTCCGAGAGGGTCCGTGGCTATCGGAGGTCAAATGGTAAAGAAGGTGGGGAACCTTCCTTCTGGCTCCCCACACATTCCTCACCACCTGGAAGTCAAGACCCAAGGAGGCATCCTATCTCCATCTGCCTTCCCAGCTCCATGCCTGCTGATCCCCACATCGACTTCTCTATAATCAAAACTTGTCCCATTTCCTATTCTCTAAGGACTCTGGTTTCTGCTAGGAAACAAACAATAATATTTCCCGAGGATGACGGCATAAAAGATTCCTTTGAAAAACAGCAGACTTTCCTGGACAGGGCCTGGGAACACCCAATGCATTTATACGAGTGTAAAGCACTATGAAGGTAAAGGGCTGCCACACCTTTCTGAGTGTAGAAACCTGAGCATTACGAAGAGACATCCCTTCACTGATGGAGCAGCTAAGCCTAGAACTGAGTGTTCTGTGACAAGCATACTCAACTCAAAAGGGAACCAAAATTGGCTCCATGTGATAAAACACACATCAAAGCCTTGCTGGCAATTCCCCACTGGCCCGTACTCCACCATCCTGTGTTTGGTTTCCGGAAAACAAAAGGGTCAGGAGGATGCATCTGGGAACTCACATGTCTGTGCATAAATTAATTATCCACCTACCTCCCTCTCCCCGTCCACATGCTCTGAAGCCATGTGCTATCGTGGTTATTACCACTATTTGAGAAAGTTGCTACCCAGGCAAGGAAATCAAAAGGAACATACTTTAAGATACTCCTTTTAGCCTGGGGCCATGGAGAACAACATTTCTTCAGAGGGAAGCCATCTTTAATGGTACTTATTAACTGAAGACTTCTTCCACTGGGGAGGAAGGTAGTGTTTCGTCTAGAGGTATTTTGTCCCTGCTCTCCCCAGCATAATTTGTAGGCAGGCGCCCATTGTCTTCACTGTGTGGACTGCCATGTACTGTCAGAATAGAGGCTCTGCCTTGCTGTGATGGCCAGAGGACTGAGTCTCTCTGCTGGAGTGGATGAGAGGGCCATGAGGGCTGGATGCCAAGGCTGTTGGTTAGCATCGCAGTAAAGTCTATGAAAGAAGAGAAAATAATAAAGTGAAGGAAAGGAGGGGACTTGCTCCATGGGAAGGGGGAAGTAAAAGAGAGGAGAAAGAGGAGGAGGAGGAAGAGGAGGAGGAGGAGGAGGAAGAGGAGGAAGAGGAGGAGGAGGCAGCCACAGCAGCCCTGGCTTGGCTCTTGTCTGCATGATTTTGTCTTTTTTCACCAGTACCAATCAGCAGTCCCTGAGGAAGAACGTGGAAGTCGGCAGACGAGGGTGATCAGGAATGGAATTGGTTTGATAGGCAGGGCCAAAATGTCCATGTGGGCTGGAGGGAATATAACATTTACTAAGTACCTTGAGAATGCCAGTCATTCACATGTGTTCTTCCTAATAATTCTCAAAATTGCTTTGCTTGGTGAGTTGGATATTGTCAGCCCCATTCTATAGATGATTACTAGCTTTCCTGCTGGCTGCAGAAGGGCATCTCCCAACACCCCAGTCTGCCAGCTCTGATGGTGCCATGTTCCCATCCTAGCGGCTCTCCTTGGGAAGCAGGGCACAGGTACCTGCCATTTTGGAAAGCCGGAGACTTCTCTTTCTCTTTACCTCACTTCCTTTCCCAGTCCAGGAAAAGCTCTTTTGAATTTGGAAGGGCAGCTAAACTCTCCTCACTATCTCTGACCCTCCGGAGGCCTCTAGGGTGCCTCTTCGGGAATTCAAAAACCAGATGGATTTGTGTACTTTTTGCCTTTTCCACCCTGCTATGTGCCACCCCTGAGTCAACCACACACCAGCTATCTGCTTGAATGGAGAGAAGAAAAGTGGAAAAATATAAGAAGAGAGGAATCAGATCAGAATCCAAAATACCATTATCCCTGCCACATACGTCCTCTAAGCCAGTGGTCCCCAGCCTTTTTGGCATCGGGGACTGGTTTCATGGAAGACAATTTTTTTTGGGGGGGGGTGCGGATCATCAGGCATTAGATTCCCATAAGGAGCATGCAACCTAGATCCCTCACATGCGCAGTTCACAGGAGGGTCGTGCTCCTACGAGAACCTAACACCACGGCAGATCCGACAGGAGCTTAGCTCTGCTCTCCTGCAGCTCACCCCCTGCTGTGCGGCCAGTAACTAACAGGCTACAGATTTGGATTGGTCCACTGTCCCGGGGGTTGTGGACCCCTGCTGTAAGCAGTGAAGTTCGATGATAAGCTTAGTGAAGTAGGTGGCCCCAAAGTAAAGAGGGGAAGATGAAATTTTGCATCTCCTTCCCAGGATATTTGAAAAATGAGAAAACCTAGACGATCTTGGATGCAAGTGTCATTTAAAAAAAAGAGAGAAAAATTTAAAATATGTACTGACATGAGATTTACTCCTCCAAAATAATTTCTGAAATTTCTGAAATGGAAGTTTTTATGTAAAAGTATCTTCATGTTCATATATAAACAACCATCGTGAAAATGACACATTTATAAAGATTTCTCATGATACAATGTTCCCCAGTTTCTTATCTGTGTAATTTCCCATAATCCTGAAAACAGCCCAGTCGGGTAGACATTCCTACATTAGAGTGGGAGAGGCTGAGTTCTCACTGAGGTTATGTGACGTGCTCAATTCACAGAGCTGGTGTGGACTAAGCCCAGGTTCTCTGATTCTAAATACTACCCTCCTTCTAGTATCTGATGCTGCCTCCAAGTTGTTTTCACTGAGGAAAGAAGTGCGGTACAACTCTAGGAAGCAAAAAATCTGTTGAACTTCTGCCTTGAGAAAACACTACCATATTACAGAAAACGGAAGAAGCCTGAGCACGTTCTTTGCTTGTTAGCTTCCTCTCATGGATGTGAGCACTTCAGTACTTATTTGTAAGACAACATGCTAAATGCAGGTTTCAAAACGTGGCTGGCTCAAGGCCTTGCTACCAGGAGACAGATTGGTAGAAAATTAGCTATCCATGTTTCTGTGTGCCGTACTGCTGGTGCAAACCAACTGCCGTGAGACTGAGTCAAGGGAGCAGTTAGGCTTGCCTTCCATGGTGTTAGAAGATGGGATACTGATTGGGAAAATCTTCATATCATACACAACATTGAATCTGACATTGAAAGAAGGGAAGGATTTTGCCATGAGGAATAGCCCAGGCAAAGAACAGCCCAAGCATAGCAAGGAAGGGTCGAAGTGAGTTGTGTTCTCAGGAGTCCAGTATGTCTGGACATCAGGGAATTAGTTAGGGAATGGCAGGAGGGCGGGCCGGTCAGCTCACCAGGAGCTTCCTGTGATGCCTCTACAAGTCTGGCCTTGACCCTGAATGAGGTACAAGTCCAGGTACTATTACCTTGTCACAGGCTAGCATGCAAAATAGCACCGTAAGATATAGCTAGCTTGTCCTCTACATATTTTAGTTGGGCTTCTTGCGTGTTCAAACATAAGCAAGAGAGTGTCAGGATCCGATATGAGTTTTAGGAAGGTCACTCTGGCTATGGTACAGATGAAAGGCACTGTTGCAGATAAACTGCCAGGGGATTACTGCAGAGAGATGGGAGGCTTTGAAATGTGGGAACGAAAAGAAAGAAAGACATTTTAGAAACACTGCTGTGCGCTCAAGAGGAAGAAAGGATACACAGTCTTAATTGCAGCAATGAATACTGTTGCCCTAGATGAGGAGCCGAGGAGAGGTCTGATAATATTGGTGAATATATTCTAACCCTCCTAAACATGCCTCAAAGAACTTGGAGTAAATAGTCATTGATATTAACAGCTATGCATTCGCAAGAAAATTAGACCCACGAAACCATTAATGCGCTGCTTGGCTAGAAGGCTCTAGACAGGCACTTAATACCTCTTCTGGAGTCTTGATGATACTAAATCTGGAGAGCCTCATAAGCACCGGATATTTGTTCTTCTATATGAGAATTAAGACTTCAAATTATGTTCCATTATCTCAAGGTATATGATCAAAAGCATGAGAAAACTATAGGTAGTGACATCTAAAGTAATGTTCATGTTTTCTCTCCACACCTGCACCCCAAGTCCCTCGAAGAAAATCCATAAAATCTATAATTAAATATGAAATATGCCGGGCTCAGTGGCTCAGCCTGTAATCCCAGCGTTTTGGGAGGCTGAGGTGAGTGGATTGCCCGAGCCTGCGGGTTCGAGACCTGCCCAGGCAACTTGGTGAGACCTCATCTCTACAATAAATAA
>NW_007260317.1:410514-444036 GCF_000164805.1 Carlito syrichta
AAAAAAAAAAAAAAAAAAAGAAATATAATTGACCTATAAATAGAATATTAAATAGTTTAGAGAGAACTATTTTAAAAATCAAATATAGAAAAAGAGCTATCATGATCCCGGAGAGAAAAACCAACTATTCTTTTTATTTTTTTATTAAAGATGTGGGGTACAATTCAGGATTAGGTATACAAACATTGATTATTTGGGTAAAGGAACGAGTCTACACTGCTGGTGAGAATGCAAACTAGTGCAACCTCTTTGGAAGATAGCGTGGCGATTTCTGAAAGAACAATTATTCTTTTTAAAATTAATGTATGGTCTTATTGTAAAGTACAGCTAATTGAAATTCTGCTATAATAATCTCAACAGATGATTTTGAAACTTTACAAAATCATTCTAATATTCATCTGGAAAAAGCCAATAAGTTTTTGAAAAATTAAAATAATGAAGAGGCATTTATTTGATCTATCAGATACTAAAATATATCACAAATGCTGCAATAACTAAGACATGTCTAGCTCAAGATTTAGAAAGAGACCTAGGGAACAAAATTGATTTTTAAAACACTTGCATATTGGAATTTATTACATGAAAAGGAATTTAATATCTGAAAAACTGGAGTATTTTTTTCAAATAGTGCTATGTTATTTTTTGTCTATTTGGGAACATAATTAAGGTCAGATCCTTACTTAATATCTTATTTTGTATAAGAAATCAAAATAGTAAAATATGGTTTGGTTTTATTATATTTAAAAATACCTTCATCATAATTTAATTTAATTTTTTTTTTTTTTTGAGTTGGAGTCTCACTCTGTCGCCCAGACTGGAGTGCAGTGGCTGCTCCCGGCCACCGCAGCCTCGACCTGCTGGGCTCCAGCGATCCTTCCGCCTCAGCCTTCCAAGTAGCCGGAATTACAGGCATGCGCTACCATGCCCGGCTAACTTTTTGGTTTATTGTAGAGATGAGGTCTCGCTGCCCAGGTGGGTCTCAAACCTGCGGGCTCAGGCAATCCTCTCACCTCAGCTTCCCAAAGGCGCGGGATTACAGGCTGAGCCACCGAGCCTAGCTAAAATGTAATATTTTTAAACAAATGATATTATCGATTTAACTTTAGTGGTATGTTGAGGCAGTAGTAGAAAAGCTGTTTCAGCCAACTCTGAGGAGACACCATTATTCAACACACGTTCATGTAATAATTGCTATAAAATACATTCTTCCCTTTTTCCTATTTACAAAATGATCAGACCAACTTCGAACATATGGAAGCATTTCCACACTTAGTATGAGGAGGTACAATCAAATTTGCAAATAATGTCCAAAATATGGATGACTACACACCCTTGTCTTTTGAGAAGTGTTAAAAAAAATTCATCTAAAATGGGACAAATATTCTGTTTTCAGAAGTCTTTGAATAATAATTTTTTTAACAAAACCTATAAAAGGAAACACTAACCAGAGAAATAACACATCAAGGAAACCAGTTTGATAAAATTCCAAAGATCATACATTGTAGTCAATGAGTTTGGGGCCTTCTCCCCACCCTCATGCTTTTTTCTTGAAAATCAAGACTTTCTATATCTTGTAAATAGGCATCTATGCCATTCCTGTACTCTGTTTTTATGTCTATATTGGCACTGAGAAAGACAGCAAGTCCAAAAAAGATCATTATTTTTTTTGAACAGATCTAACAGTGATGGATTCTTCTGCTCTCTAGTTCTGCCTGTTTCTCGGAAACCAGCCCAAACCACATACATGAATAACTTCAACACAGCTGCAAAACGTTCCACAGCAGTAATATTAGAGGTGGAATAACAGGCGCACAGAATAGTGCTGTCAGGAGTGAAATACCTCTGGGATAGCAAAGTTTTGTTCCGGGTCTGATATTATCCAAGGATTTCCAGCCATCTACCTCCACTCTAATCCCTAGATTTAGGGCTATGAATGCACAAGTTCAAGGTGACCGGGGAGCGACTATTGACAAGAGGGGAAGATCTCGATTTTCCAAGGCTGGATGCTTCCATACCTGAATTACGAGACAAAAACCTGGATTATGATCTCAGAGGACAGAGGGTGTCTGCCCTCCTGTTGATCTCTGGTCATGCAAAGAAGGACAAGAGGGGGATGGGGACAGGGACAAAATCGATCAGTGCCAAGTGGACATTTCAGTATTTGGGGTCTTCCCATTGCAGCCAATCTGCTGGTATAGAAGAGAACAAAATATCTCCTTTCATTGTGAGAGTTACTTTGCTCTCCCAGGGGACTCCAATCTGAGAGCATTTCTTTCCTTTGTTATCCACCTGCACATATGACGTATCTAAAATATTGTTGAGCCTTCTCTCCCAGGGCATATCACAGCTCTCTCTTATAATAAGGCCCATCTTTATTCAGCGTCTTTGGGGTTTGATTTCTACTTCTGGACCACAAAGCACAACCCTAAAATCTGGATTCTGCATTTTGGTCCCAAGAAAGAAGATCATCCTTCACAGGGACCTAGAAGTCTATATGAGTACACACTTCCATACGAGTACAGCAGTCTGAGCTTTCTTGTCCACAAGAGAATCTTTGGTTATGTGGCCAACATGAACAAGATGTGACTGTCATTCTAGACCAGTTGGCCTAGGAGACACCTGTGAGAAAATTATTCATCTTGCGCCACGGTAAACCAGGCTAAATGCTAGATAAACAAATGTGGAGGTATATTCCATTTGGTTCAAAGCCACTTAGTTTTCCATGGCTAACTATACCGAGGGTGCCAAAAAACGTATACACATTTCACTTTTTAAAAGGTGTTATCTATGTGTTAATTTTCTTCGTCAAATTAAATTATGGTAGCAATGTGTAGCATGATGTTTGCTCAACCATGCTTCCACCATTTTCTTTGTGCTGCCTGTTGCATGGTGACGCTAGCATTCATTTGAGGAACAAAATCTTTCGAGCAAATTTAAAATGTTTATACATTTTTTGGCACCCCCTGTATACTGCGCTTTGTTGGGTGATACAAGGAGCAAGTGAAATGTTGACCTCTCTCTCTCCTTTCCTCCCCTCCCTCTTTCCCCACCTCTCCCTTCTCCTCTCCCACCTTATCTATCTATCTATCTATCTATCTATCTATCTATCTATCTATCTATCACATTGGCAGTAGACTCATCAACAGCATAGCTCTATGCTTGTTGACTTCAATGGCTAGTGCAGATCTCTAGTTAGGCTTCCCTTTGAGCTTATATTTCCCTTAGTTTGACAGATTTGTTGAGCCTTCACTACACAGGATTTGAGATGAGTGAGACTCTTCAAGCTCTCTTGTCTATAAAAGTTACCACTAGGAGGTTTAACTTAAGGAGGATTCTTGGATGAAGAAGGAAAAATGAGTTAACTACCATTTGCTGACTAGCATTTGCGGGCACTTGGTGAGCAGTTTACATATCTTACAACCCCCTAAGGCTGATATTATCAGCTTCATTTTATAGGTGAGAAACTGTGCTCAAGATCACCCAGGTAACAAACTGCAGAGTTGGAATTCAAACCCAATTCTGACTTTAAAGTCCTTGTTACAACCACGCAGAGATGGCAGATTTGTGTTCGTGTGCTGGTGTTCCCTTTTCCTGAGCCTGCGGTAACAGACCTCAATACTCCCCATTCATCTCAGAGTTGGCCTGAGAATCCTTCTTGAGATAGGGCGCCAGGCATTATTACATTATTATCTGGAGCGGGCCCCCAAGATGCCTAATTGCTGCTAGTGGGGGCTTGGGGGGAGGGAGGCTGTAGGACAACGTCTGGAACAAGACGGAGGCAGATGTGAGAGAATAACACACCAGGAGGACCAGATTTTGCTTGACTGGAATGAAGAAAAAGGCAGGGAAATGGGGACGATGAGAGAAGATGTTGAAAGAGATCTGGAAGGCTCTGGCTGGCACTGGAAGGCGCTGGTTAGGGGAGATCATCACAGACATGCCTCGGCGTCCAAAATGCTGCTGAGGAAGTTGTGAAGACTTGGATTCGAGCAAAGAAGGCTGTAATTAACCTGAGATGATTTGACCTGGCTGTGGAGCCTGGTGAGAAGGAGGGAAAATACTTCCGGATGTCATTATGGATTTCACATGGAAAAGCAAACTTTCCAAAAGCTTGAGCCCTAGGATGAAGCTGACTCTGTGAGAGTGAACACTGTGGAGTGAGGGGGAATGGAGACTATCTTATTTTGCATGCTAGACTTTTCAGGTCAGCTGAAAGAGGAAGGTTCAGAAAACCAGCACCACAGAGTAGAAAGAACATGCACCCTGGAGTCAGATACCTGATTGGAGAACTGGCTCCCAGCTCATTAGCCACGTGACCTGGGTAAGTTGTTTGCCCTCTCTGGATCGTGTCGCATAGAGAGAACAGCACCCACTTCCCAAAGGTATTGTGAGGATTAACAAGAAAACATACATGCAGGAGCAAAGGCAGTGCCTGGCACCCTTGGCACTCAGTGCATGTGAGTTTCTTCTTCCTGGTTCTGGCTTTAGAGCTTGGCCAATCATTGAACATTTGCACATCTGCATTTCTTGATTTGTAAAATAAAGATAATACAACTTGTTCTGCCTATATTACAGGGTAGCGATTCTTATACTTTGTTGTGCCAAAAAAATTCCTTGAGGCCTTCATTTAAAATATCAATATCCAGGTCCCCTCCCCAAACATCCGGCTCAGTGGGTTTGAGCTAGAACCTAAGACTCAAGCTGCAGGCTTGACAATCCCTCCAGGTGCTTCTAATTCAGGAGGACCACGGATCACACCTTTGGCAAATTCCCATTTTAGCAGCTCCTCCAAGGGCTGAGCATTCTTGGAGGAGAAAGCAGGGTTATGAAGGAAAGAAAAAGAGGGAAGGGAGGAAAAAGTCGAAAAGAAGAAATCAAGGAAGAATATTTCTCATGACCATTTGCCTGGAAACGTATCACACTTAAGTCTACGCTCTAGGCCTCCAGTCTCCTTCTCCAACGTTCTTTCTAATCCCATCCCAGACCGACTTCTCTGATACCAGGAGGCAGACAGAAACACCTTTCATCACAATGGCGATAACTCACAAGCTTGAATTTGGGTAAAAGATTAGGCTAGGCCCGGTGCGGTGGCTCAAGCCTGTAATCCCAGCACTTTGAGAGCCTGAGATGAGGGGACTGCCTGAGTCTAGGGGTTTGAGACCAGCCTGGGCAACTTGGTGAGCCCTCATTCCTAAAATTACTTGAAAAATTATTTTGGGGCATGGTAGCATGCGCCTATAGTTCCAGCTACTTGGAAGGCTGAGGCAGAAGGATTGCCTGAGCCCAGCAGGTCGATGCTGGGGTGGCCATGAGCATGTCCCTGGGCAACGGAGTGAGACGCCTACTCCGGGCTCGGTGGCTCAGCCTGTAATCCTGTGCCTTTGGGAGGCTGAGGTCAGTGGATTGCCTGAGCCCGCGGGTTCGAGACCTGTCTGGGCAGCAAGACCTCATCTCTACAATAAATCAAAAAATCAGCCGGGCGTGGTAGCGCGTGCCTGTAATTCCGGCTACTCGGAAGGCTGAGGCGGAAGGATCCCCGGAGCCCAGCAGGTCGAGGCTGTGGTGGCCGGGAGCGGCCACTGCACTCCAGTCTGGGCAACAGAGTGAGACTCCAACTCAAAAAAAAAAAAAAAAAAAAAAAGATTAGGCTACTTTTCCTATCGGGAACAAAGTTCTTTCCAGCAAAAAATAAATAAAGGTAAAAGAAAACACGTTGAGAAGTAGCTGGTCGTTAACACACTCCTCGGCTAGGGAGCAGACTTTGCAGTAGCCAGTGCTTCTGTGTTAATGAGCAATGAACAGCTTTGGTCTCTCTCTAGAGGCAGAAAGATGGAAATTATCTGCTTATAAACTAAGAGTAATATATTGTTCTCTTCTTTACTTCTGTAGTTTTGTCAAGTCATATAACTCTTTCTCAGTTGAAATAAAACAGAACAATTATTAGGAATAACATTGTGATAATTATTCTGTGCACCAAATTGTCCCCAGCTGTGCATCTTCCCACTCCAAACAGAATGTGGCCTAAACAGGTTTCTAGGCAGGAAGTAAAGCTGCGATTACCCTCATTATCTTGACATGTTACTGTAGCCAATCCTTCGATTTCCTTTCCTCACTCAATTCTCTGAAGTGCTTGGAAAGCCACATGGAGTCACACGCAAAAAAGTGATGAGACTAAAACCTGCCTTTTCCTCTTGGAAATACATCGGCTCTGAATGATTGTTGCCAACTTTTCTGTAGGTGCCAGCGTGTACAAGGAACGCACTTTAAATTCATTATCCCATGTATCTTCACAACAAACCCAAGATTTCAGTCATCTCCTCTGTCCCATTTTACAGATGAGGAGACATGCTTTAGGGAGGTTATGCACTTCCTCAAGGGGACTCAGCTGGTAGATAATCCCGGTCTAATCTAGCCTCTTCACCATCCTGCTATATTGAGTCACTACGAGAGAAAATAAAAGCCCGCTGTTATACATTAGGAAACACAAGTTTTCTGTTCTGTGCTAAACGAAGTTTCTTAGAACTCAGGAAGGTAAAGGCGAAAAGGGAACTCATAAATAACGTATTACTATCCCCCTGTGAGGAGACTGATGTCCAGAGTGGCGTGAACGCAAGTAAATACCCCAAATTACATTTGTCCCTCTTTGCATTCTCTCCTTGACATATATGCAGGCAGGATTGACTTCTCCATTCCACAAGGCAGGCACAATACCTAGGACTACAATAATTTTATGGGTCAGGTTGAAATTAGAAGAAAAAATGAAGACTTAATTTAAAAGAATAGTTTCCAGATTTATCTTTATGCTGAGAGAGTTGTAACATATAGTTTTGAATATGTCTTTCAGGAGAAAGGGATCCATGAAGTCAAAAGTGAC
Source organism: Carlito syrichta (assembly GCF_000164805.1). NCBI lineage: Eukaryota > Metazoa > Chordata > Mammalia > Primates > Tarsiidae > Carlito > Carlito syrichta. The sequence continues at coordinate 417,389 of NW_007260317.1, forward strand.
TGGGGTCCACAAAAGTCATAATGGAGGCCTGTATATAGGAATACAGTGAAATTTCCGTCCTCACCCACCCATGTAGCCTTCATAGCTACTCATGCTTCGAATAAGACATGGAGTCTATTCATTAGCATTAGGTACTTAGTAGGCGTGTTGGTAATTAGACGCAACCAAAGATATAAAAGGGGAGCTTTTCTATTTCTGGCTTATACTGACATATGGTCTGCATCGTATGGTGTGCAGTGAAGGCAACGACCATTACTTAGTTCCTAATTTTGTTCTGCGTCTATCCCCTTTGCTCAAATTGGCATGTTTTCCAAAGCTCTCTGGGCTGCCATGGGAAGAGAAAGCAAAAGAGAGAACTTTCTGCTCGAATACAGGTTCAGATTAGAATATTCCACTGCATAATCCAGGTATTATCTAGTCTCTTCACCATTCTGCTATAGCAAGTCACTGTTAGAGAAAATAGAAGACCATGGTTGTGTATTAGGAATGTTGAGATAGCTTCCACTCTTCATTCATTCAACACATTTGTGCACTCACTATGTGCTAGACTTCATGCCAGCACTGCATATACTATGGTAGCTACAACAGACATATTTTCTTCCCTCGTGGAGTTTATAATCTACAACCAACAAGTAAAGAAATATATAGTTCAAGTTGTAATAAATGCCATAAAGAGAACTAGTGGAGTGTGTAGAAGCAGTTACGAATCTAATAAAATAATTGGAAGATAAAATCAAGGCAATCTCTCATACCAAGAACTTTAGAAAGAGACAGAAAATCCGAGATGAAATATTACTGGGTCCCCTCTTCTCACCTCTCCCCATGTATCATTCCAGTAATTTAGACAATATTTTCTTAATCCCCACATAGTATATAAGGCTATCACTCTTCATATGCGATATGTCTTCTTCCCATCTCTATCTTCTATCTGTGCCAAGTGTCCCTCTATTTTACATTGTCAAGGTTGATGAAGTTTTCCAGATAGAGAATGACTTCGCTAGGTTACTCAAGAAAGCACTCTCATGGAGGAGAAGAACACTTCCGACCCGCAGGGTAGAAGTTTAGTGCATGCCAGGCCAGGGAGGCCTGGGTGCAGAAAGAAAAAGGGGATGTGGCAGAAGGTGAAAATGAAGAGCTGGATAGAGGCCAGAGCGTTCATGGTAGAGCCCTGCGGGCCATGGGAAGGGGATTACATTTTATTCTAAGAGCAATGAAAAGTCATTAAAGAGTCTTTAGCAAGTGACTGACGTCATATGAATTCGCTTGTAAAAGATTTTTCTGGCAACCAGGTGGTAGACAGACTGGGGTGGAACTCCAGTGGAAGCAAGCAGAGCAGCCATGAGGCTACTCAGATAGTCCGGGCTCCCTGAGTTCTCCGAATTGCGATTCTCTTTGCAGTGTTTGCTCTACTGCCATTCCTCATCCCAGACAGAGCCTACATCCTAAGTCAGTGTGGTGCAAACATGTTAGCGAAGCACTAGTCCCTCAAGATGGCCTCGGAAAATAAGACTCTGTGGTCAAATAAATTCAGAAAATTCTGCATGCTAAATCCCTTCGTGGAGATTCAGAATGTAAACTAATGAATTAAAGGTGTCGGAAAGTGTTTCAGTAAATGTGTGGAACCCAGTACTTGTCAAACTTCCTTGACCATGGAACCTTTTATTTTTTCCCCCTTCACAAAATGTTAATATCCTGCAGAACTGATATTCTCCAGAGCACAGTTAAGAAAGTGCTGCCATAAGTCATTCTAACCAAGAGTTCAGCAAACTCCATGAGCTTGGTTTACTGGGCTTCCTCTCCTCCACCGCCCCATATATTATTCCAATGGCTTGGACAATATTTTCTGAATCCCCATATAGTTTAGAAGGATATCAGCCTTCAGGTGTGTTATTCCTTCTATTCATTTCTACCTTCTATTTTCTGTCAACTGTCCCTTTACTTTTATACTGCCAAGGTTGGTAAAGCTTTCTTTCTTCCTGGGGCCACGTTTTTCTTTCTTGTTTCTGGCTCTGGATCTCCTACCAGGCAGCTGTTGGGTACACTTATTCGGTCCTCTATATCAGTAACATTTGATCTCAAGTTTTCTGTCTCTGCCTGCAGTTCTTTTTATAGGACACTTTCTTGATTTTATCTTCCAATTAGACTCTTGGAAGATTTTGGGAAATATACCAGACAACTCGTCCCGTAAGTGTTCCATTCCATAGTTTTGAGTGTATTTACCAAGTTTTGTAACCACTAACATAGTCTAATTGTAGAATATGTCCTCATTCAAAAACCCTATAGTAGCAGTCGCTTCCCATTTCCCCACAGTCTTTACCAGCCCTGAGCAGCCCTGACTTATCTTCATTGATTTGCCTATTCTGGACATTTCATGTAAAGGGAATCATACAATGCGTGGCCTTTTGTGACTGGCTTCTTTCACCGACAATAAAGTTTCCAAGATTTATCCATGTTGTAACAGGGATCGGAACGTCATCTCTTTTTATTGTCTAATAATATTCTCCTGTACAGATACACCACTTTTATCTGTCCATTCATCCACTGATGGACATTTGGATTGTTTCCACTTTTGGCTATTATGAATGATACTGCTATGAATATTTGTGTACAACTTTTGCGAAGACATTTCATTTCTCTTAGGAAAAAAAGTGTGAGCACATGTTGACTACATTTAACTTTTTTTTTTTGAAAGCAGGATTTATTGAGAGGACAGAAAAGCTCCCAGAGTAGGGGAGGACCAGAGGGGGTTGCCCACGTTTAACGTTCTAATGAACTGCCAGACTGTTTTCCAAAGCAGTTAAATCCTATTATATTCCCACCAGCAGGGTGGGTATCCAGGTTCCAATTTTTCTGTATTCACTCCAGTACTTGTTATTGTATATCTTGTTAATTATAGCCATCCTAGTAAGTATGAGGGGGTATCTCACTGTGGTTTTGATTGCATTTCCCTAATGACTAACAATGTTAAACATCATGTGCTAATTGGTCATTTGTATATCTTCTTAGAAGAAATGTCTATTCAAATCCCTTCTGCCCATATTTTAATTAGGCTGTCTTTTTTTTTTGCTGAGTTGTAAGAGTTCTATATATACAGTCTTGATACAAATCCCTTATCAGATCTATGACTTGCAAATATTTTCTCCTGTTCTGAGTGTTGTTCACGTTTTGGTTGGTGTCATTCGATGCACTGAAGTCCTTAATTTTGATAAAGTCCAATGTATCACTGTTTTCTTTTATCACTTATGCTTTTAGCATTGTATCTAAGAAATCATTGCTTAAGCTTTATTAGACTTGATTTCAGCAAGTATATTGTTTGGTTTCAAAAAAATCATTTTTTTCTGATTGTACCTTTTTTCATAAAAGTGTGTTTTTACTCTATAAGTGCAATATCTTTCTATATCCTAATAAGGATACTAATTACATATTTTTATTTATTTTTAATTTTTTTTTAGAGTTGGAGTCTCACTCTGTCGCCCAGACTGTAGTGCAGTGGCCACTCCCGGCCACTGCAGACTCAACCTGCTGGGCTCCGGCGATCCTTCCGCCTCCACCTTCCGAGTAGCCGGAATTACAGGTGCACGTTACCACGCCCGACTAATTTTTTGATTTATTGTAGAGATGAGGTCTCGCCTGCCCAGGCGGGTCTCGAACCCGTGGGCTCAGGCAATCCACTCACCTCAGCCTCCCAAAGGTGCGGGATTACAGGCTGAGCCACCGAGCCCGGCTACATATTTTTATTTTTAAAGTACTGAATCTTGAATTATAATCCTTTTTTGGGTCAGTTGTTTAATTTATTTATCCTAGTTTTTCTCATTTGGGCTACTGGTTTCTTTCTTATGTATTGTGGTCAATTGACTCTCTATGGATATTCCACAGGGATACTGAGGGTTTGGTTCCAGACCTGTGCAATAAGGCAAATATTGCAATAAAAAGAGTCACACAAATTTTTTGGTTTCTCAGTACATATAAAAGTTATGTTTACACTATACTGTAGTCTATTAAGTATGCAACAGCATCACATACATTACATCTAAAAGAACAATGTAGCCAGGCTCGGTGGCTCAGCCTGTAATCCTGCGCTTTGGGAGGCTGAGGTGAGTGGATTGCCTGAGCCTGCAGGTTCGAGACCCACCTGGGCAACTTGGTGAAACCTCATCTCTACAATAAATCAAAAAATTAGCTGGGCGTGGTAGCGCGCGCCTGTAGTTCCAGCTACTTGGAAGGCTGAGGCGGAAGGATCACTCAAGCCCAGCAGGTCGAGGCTGTGGTGGCCGGGAGCAGCAACTGCACTCCAGTCTGGGTGACAGAGTGAGACTCCAACTCAAAAAAAATAAAATTAATAAAATTTTTAAAAGAACAATGTATATAACTTAATTTAAAAATACTTTATTGCTAAAAAATGCTAATGATCATCCAGCGAGTTGTAATCTTTATGCTGGTGGAGGACGCCTTGGTGTTGACTGATCAGCATGGTGGTTTCTGAAGGCTGGGGTGGCAGTAAAAATGTCTTACAATAATACAGCAGTGAAGTTTGCCGCATTGATTGATTCTTACTTTCACAAAAGATTTCTCTGTTGCATGCAATACTGTTTAATAGTATTTTACCAAGAGTATAACTTCTTTCAAAGTTGGAGTCAATCCTTCAAACCCTGGTACTGCTTTATCAACCAAGTTCACGTAATATTCTAAATTCTTCATTATCATTTAAACAATGTTCACTGCATCCTCACCAGGAATAGTCTCCATCTCAAGAAAGCACTTTATTTGCTCATCAGGAAAAAGCAAATCATCATCCATTCGAGTTCCATCATGAGATTGCAACCATTCAGTCACTTTATCAGACTATACTTATAATTCTAGATCTCTTGCTATTTCTAACACATCTGCAATTACTTCCTCCACTGAAGTATTGAATCCCTCAAAATCATCCATGAGGGTTGGAATTCACTTTCTTCAAAACTCTTGTTAATGTTGATATTTTGACCTCTTCCCATGAATAACAAATGTTTTTGATGGCATCTAGAATGGTGAATCCTTTCCAGAAGGTCTTCAATGTACTTTTTCCAGATCCATCAGAGGAATCAATATCTATGGCAGCTATAGTCTTATGAAATGTATTTCTTCAATAATAAGACTTGAAAGTCAAAATTACTTCTTGATCAACAGTCTGCAGAATGAAGGCTGTGTTAGTAGGCATGAGAAAACAGTAATCTTGTACATCTCCATCAAACCTTTTGGTTGACAAGGTGTATTGTCTGAACAGTAATGTTTTAAAATAAATATTGTTTTTCTGAGTAGTGGGTCTCAACAGTGGGCTTAAAATATTCAGTAAAGAATAAAGAGGCTGGGCTTGGTGGCTCAGCCTATAATCTCAGCACTTTGGGGGGCTGAAGCGAGTGGATTGCCTGAGCCCATGGGTTTGAGACCAGCCCAGGTAACTTGGTGAGACCTTGTCTCTACAGTAAATAAAAAATTAGCCAGGTGTGGTAGCATGTGCCTGTAGTTCTGGCTACTAGAAAAGCTGAGGTGGAGGGATCGCTGGAGCCCAGCAAGTTGATGCTGAGGTGTCTGTGAGTGTGCCACTGCACTCTAGCCTGGGAGATGGAGACTCCAACTCAAAAATAAAAATAAAAATAAAGAGATGTACAGTCATCCAGGCTTTGTTATTCCATTTACAGAGCACAGGCAGAGTACATTTATTGTACTTCTTAAAGGGCCCAGGATTTTCAGAATGGCAAGCAAGCACTGGCATCAACTTAATGTCATCAGCTGCATTAATCCCTAACAAGAGAGTCAGCTTGTCCTCTGATGCTTTGAAGCCAAGTTTTGACTTCTCCTCTCCAGCTATGAAAGACGGTCCTAGATGGCATCTGCTTCTAATAGAAGACTGCTTCATCTACATTGAAAATCTGTTGTTTAGTGCAGCCACCTTTAATTGTCTTAGCTCAATCTTCAGGTGAACTTTCTGTAGTTTCTACATCAGACTTGCTGTTTCACCTTGTACTTTTATGTTTTGGAGATGGCTTCTTTCCTTAAATCTCATGAACCACTGTCTGCTAGCTTCCAAATTTTCTTCTACAGATTCCTCACCTCTCTTAGCCTTTATGGAACTGAAGAGAGTTGGGGTCTTGCTCTGGATTAGGCTTTGGCTTAAAGGAATGCAGTGGTTGGTTTGATTTTCTATTCAAACCACTAAAATCTTCACGTGAACAATAAAGCAGTTTCACTTTCTCATAATTCATGTGTTCACCAGAGCAGCATTTTTAATTTTCTTCAAGAACTTTTCCTTTGCATTTACAACTTGGCTGTTTGGCACAAGGCACCCAGTTTCTTTCTTATTTTAATTGAGAGATACGTGACTCTTCCTTTCATTTGAGCACTTAGAGGCCATTGTAGGGTTATTAAATCAGAGTAATTTCAATACTGTTGTGTCTCAGGGAATAGGGAGGCCCAAGGAGAGGGAGAGAGACAGGGAAATGACTGATTCGTGGAACAGTCAGAACACACAACGTTTAATGATTAAGTTTGCCATCGTACATGAGTGGTGTCCCAAAACAATTACAACAATAACCTCAAACATCAGATTACAGATCACCATGACAGATATAATAATTTAAAAGTTTGAAATGTTGTGAGAATTATCAAAATGGGACACACAGACATGAAGTGAGCTGCCACAAACTTTCAACTTGTAAAAAAAAAAATGCAGTATCTGTAAAGCACAATAAAGAAAAGTACAATAAAATGATTTATGCCTGTATTCATATTTAAAAAGTAAAAACTAAGTAGATTTTTCAAGGTTGCAGTGCAGATTTTTCTCTGTTGTTGAATATATAGTTTTTCTTTTTTTTTTAAGAGAAAACTTTCTTTGGACTTGGATCTCTATTTTGTGGGCAGGGTTTCTTGAAGAAAAATATAATAAAAATAAACTTTTGAAATAATAAAATCATGTTTCAAGGTTAAAAAAGTAATGGATTAAGATAAAATTGTCATTACAGAAATAATGCATAAAAGTTTACAAAATGAAAGCAGAGGAGACTGATGTAACCCTAAAGTACTATTATTCATGCTGTTAGGTAAAAATCAGTTACTAGAAATAGCCAGTTCCCAAAGGAGAAAATGAAGACAATAAAACAAGAATTTTATCAAGTACTTGCCATTTTCTAGGCAACATGCTAATCCCTGAAGAGACAAACAGGAAGATTTGATTTGTCCTCATGGAGTTCATATCTTAACTGAGAAGACAGTCCTGTTTAGTTCTGTAACTACTTAAGTAAAAAGGCTTATCCATCAATCTCACTGCTGGGTGTGTATCCAAAAGAAAGGAAATTTTATGGAGGAAGTATCTGCACTCTCTTGCTTACTGAAGCATTGTTCACAGTAGCCAAGATATGGGACCAACCTGGGTCCATCAACAGATGAAGAGACAAAGAAAATGAGATATAAGTACAAATTGGAATATTACTCAACCATTAAAAAGAATGAAATTCTGTTATTTTCAGCCACATGGATGGAACTGGAAGACAGTATGTTGCATGAAATAAGCCAGGCGCAGAAAGACAAATATTCTATGTTCTCGTTCATAGTGGGAGCTAGGAAAGTGGGTCTCATGGAGGTGGGGAGCAGAATGGTGGTCACCAGAGGCTGGGAAAGACAGGGGTTGTGGGAGTGAAGAGAAAATACAGTTAGATAGAAGGAATAATTTCTAATGTTTGATAGGACTAATGTGGCAATAGTTAATAATTTATTGTACTCGTATTTCAAAATGGCTAGAAGAAAAGATTTGAAATATTCTCAACACAAAGAAATGATAACTGTTTGAGGTAATGGATGTCCTAATTACTCTGATTTGATCATCACATAATGTATGCATGTATCAAAATACCACATGTTCTCCATAAACACGTACAATTATTATGTATCAGTGAAAAAATTTTTAAGCTGAAAAATTGTTTTGGTTTTATAAAATAAAGTTTATTATTATGAATTCTAAAAATCACCATAATTTCATCAGATCATTACTTGTACAGTGATTTACAATGTTTCACAACCATGATTATGCATACTTTTTTGGTGTTAGATGGCCTTAAGTCAGTTGTTGAATAAGAGAGATACTACTCGGCTGGGTGTGGTGTAACCCTAGCCCTTTGGGAGGCTGAGGCGAGAGGACTGCCTGAGCCTGTGGGTTTGAGACCAGCCCGGGCAACATGGCGAGAATACAATAAATAAAAAAATTAGCCAGGCATGGTAGTGCATGCCTGCAGTTCTGGCTCCTTGGAAGGCTGAGGCAGAAGGATCGCCCAGCAGGTCGACGCTGGGGTGGTTGTAAGTGTGACACTGCACTCTAGCCTGGGCGATGGAGTGAGACTACAACTCAAAAAAAAAGAGAGATACTCATTCAATAAGCATTTATGAGACACTTACTGTATTCTTAGGCTCTGAAGATATAGAATGAATTAAAAACATATGGGGTCCTGATCCTAGTCTACAGTCTATCAGGGGAGGCATTTGTGTAAACAAACATAATCATCATTTTGATAAATACTGTAACAGAAAATTCATCAACATACCATGCCAGGACAGAGGAGACCATGAGAAGTCCTTCCTGAACATCTCAGAGAAGCTCTAGGGAAGGAGGCAAAACAAGAGGAGAGGGGAGCATTCAAAACAAAATCACGCAAAATAAAATAAAAAGGGGGGAAGGTCAAAAGAGTGTGGCATCTTCTGAAATTCGCATCTGCTGTCCTTTGACATAGCTAGAGGGCGGGTTGTACAGGGCCATGGCTGCTTAGTAGCTGCAAAGTTAGGCAGGCACAGACCTTGAAGGCCAAAAGTTCATCTGAAAGGGTTGAGATTTCAAGCAAGAGTGACTCGATCAGACGTCGCATTAAAAAAAGTAAATAAAAACTGTTCAGCTGGGAGTGGTGATGTGTGCCCGTTACTGTATACCAGTCCCAGGTATTCTGAGGCTGAGGCAGAAGGTTCACTTGAGCCCAGGAGTTTGAGACCAGCCTGGGCATAGTGAGACCCTCATCTTAAAAAAACAAAAAACAAAAAAACAAAGAAGCCAAAACAAACAAAAAAACCCCAAAAACTACTCAGAAATCTATACGAAAAAATTACTAGTCTCAGACTAGATGTAGAGAAATCATTTAGGAAAAAAATAAGGTTTAAAATAAAAATATAGTGAGAAGTCAGAAATTACAGAACTTAACTAATTGAGTACACGAACAAAGCACAGGACTGAATCTAGAATGGCCTCCTGGTCTGGGCCTCAGACAAAATGGTTATTGTGTTAATAACCAAATGAGATAAGAGAAAATAAAACAACATAAGGATTTGAAAAATACACAGCTCTTTTCACAATTAATAGGATTCAAGTTTAAAGAAGCGTGCAGCATGAACTCACATTAATTAAAGTAGAATAAGTTAATAAAAACGATGATACTCATTGCTGTAAGACACTGGGGGAGAAGACATATTAGTATACTGCTGCCTTGAAACCTGGTGGAATTGTTCTAAAAAGAAATTTGGCAACAAATATAAGAGCCATAAAAATTATCAGATACTTTGTTTGACCCAGAAACCCAACTTTCTGGAATACAGCCCAAGGATGTAATTCAAAAGAAATAAAAAACCTATTTGTATAACAATGTTTATAGCTGTGCTATATATTACAGACAAAAACTGGAAACAGCCCAAATGCCCAACAGTGAGGGAATTAATACTTTGGTACATGAACACAGTGGAATACTTTATTGCTATTAAAAATGACAAGTATGAGAGCTCTGTAGAGATAAGGAAAGGGGCACATGAAGCCATGCGTAAAAATGCAGAACTCAAAATGATGTACACACAATTATTACAACTATGGAAAATTGTATCTACACAACCAGAAGGAATAGAAAAGACAACAGTGCTGAGGATTGAGAGTGCTGACAATGTTGTTATTGCTAGTTCAAGTTGCCAGGGATGTCTATGTTTCTAGTTATATTTATTTCATTCTGTTTAGTATGTATACATTAAGCAAGATGAATCTCCATTTTTTTTCGGCACATAAAAGAAAAAAGTCCTTATCAGTATTTTCCCTTGCCTTATATGATTTTCTCTAGTCCTTTCTTTCTTTCTTTCTTTCTTTCTTTCTTTCTTTCTTTCTTTCTTTCTTTCTTTCTTTCTTTCTTTCTCTAGTCCTTTCTTTCTCTAGTCCTTTCTTTCTTTCTCTAGTCCTTTCTTTCTTTCTCTAGTCCTCTTTCTTTCTCTTTCTTTCTTCCTTCCTTCCTTCCTTCCTTCCTTCCTTCCTTCCTTCCTTCCTTCCTTCCTTCCTTCCTTCCTTCCTTCCTTCCTTTCTTTCTTTCTTGCTTTCTTTCTTTCTTGCTTTCTTTCGGAGTGCAGTGGTACCCTCACGCCTAACCCAGTGTCGACCTGCTGGGCTCAGGCGATCCTTCCACCTCAGTCTTCCAAGTAGCTGGAACTACAGGCCGCGCACTACCAGGCCTGGCTAATTTTTTGTATATATTGTAGAGACAAGGTCTCACCAAGTTGCCCAGGCTGGTCTTGTACCCGCGGGCTCAGGCAATCCACTGCCTCAGCCTCCCAAAGTGCTGGGATTACAGGCTGAGCCACCGAGTCCGGCTGATTTTCTCCAGTCTTTCAAGTCCTATTTTTATTTTTAGGTATGGAGGAAGTGGAGCCACCAGTGGCCACCACAATACCCTGCCACATGCTCATTTCTTTGATCTGTTGCTTATTACTGTGTCCGAGAGTCTTGTCTTATTCGTAACAAGCCACATCTATGTATTCACAGTTACAAAATGCATGCACACCAGGATGGGGCACTTATGTTCTAGGTAGAGGATTCTCCTAAGTATGAGTTTTTAAACTATTACTTAGAGAAATATTTGTTTCTTACCTTTCGTTGCCCTGGAGGAATTGCTCCTCCATTTAATGAAGCCCAGTCCCTATGGATTCCATTTCTTCTAACCTAAAAGGACTCTCACTTGAGCTCATTCTCCTACCAATCAGCTGTTCCCTCACGGAGAGAATAACTTACAAACCTGCTCCAATACCCTCCACATTAAAAGGAAAAACATCATCACCTTCCTTGACCACACATCTCCCTTCATTTAAAAATCTTTCCTTCACAGAAAGAACTCCCCTACGAGTCGTTGTCTACATTATTGTCTCTAACTTCTCACCCCTCATTCACTCTTAACTATTGTAATCCAAGGTCTATTCCCACTGTTCCCCTGATCTGTGTTTCTCAAGGTCACCAGCAACCTACATATTGCCAAATTCAAAGGCACTCCTCTGTCCCCCTGTTACATGATCTTGTCATCACCTAGCAGCACTCCCTCCTTATTCAGCATTTCTTTTCTTGGTCTGTGTGCATCTCATTCTCTCCTGTCTTCTCACCTCCAAAGCCATTCCTCTTTTCTTATGTCTCTAAATGTGCAAGTTCCTAGGGGGTCCTCTCGTAAGCCTCTGACTCTTCTCTTTCTATACTCTCTCTCAATGACGTCCTCTATTTCCATGGCTTTAAATCCCCAAAGTAATATCTCTAGCAGAGACCTGGATCCCCTGACTCAGAGTCAACGATATACTTGACATTTTCATTTAGATTCAGGCACAATGAATATGAAAACCAAAGTCATGGTTTTCTTCCCACAACCAGTTATTCCCCAGTCTTCTCATCTTAGTAAATGACAATGTCACCTACCCATTCCATACGCATCCCTGTGTCACATTATCATACATGAATCCACTATGGATTCCACCTCTAGCAGTGTGCCCTGCTGTCACCCCCCCAGCCAAGGTCCCTCATTGTCTTGGTATGATGGCCGCAGCCTTATCACTGACATCTCTGCTTCCTCTCCAATCCCTTTTCCACAACATAGACATGACATGCTTTTTATATAGTAAGTCATTTTCCTCCAACTTAAAAACATTCAGAGCCGGGCTCGGTGGCTCAGCCTGTAATCCCGTGCCTTGGGAGGCTGAGGTGAGTGGGTTCTAGAACTGCCTGGGCAACTTGGCGAGACCTCATCTCTACAATAAATCAAAAATCAGCCAGGCGAGGTAGCGCGCGCCTGTAGTTCCAGCTACTCGGAAGGCTGAGGCGGAAGGATCGCCGGAGCCCAGCGGGTCGAGGCTGCAGTGACCGGGAGCGGCCACTGCACTCCAGTCTGGGTGACAGAGTGAGACTCCAACTCCAAACAAACAAACAAAAAACATTCAATATCTTCCCAAATGCACATAGAAGAAATTCTAAGTCCTTCATGATGCCTACAGACCTCTAGATAACAAGACTCCTGATTATGTCTTTAATGGTACCTTTCTCCAGCCAGCCTGGCCCTTTTTCACCCTCAGGGCATTTGCACATGATTTTCTTGCTCCTGAGAACATGAACACTGTTCACGTCTCACTCTGTCTAGTTAAGTCTGATTTGTTCTTTAGACCAGGGGTCCCCAACCCCCAAGGCACCAACCAGTCCCAGTCCGCGGCCTGTTAGGAACCAGGCTGCACAGCAGGGAGTGAGCGGCAAGGGAGAAAAGCTTCATCTGTATTTACAGTCGCTCTCCATCACTCGCATGACCGCCTGAGTTATGCCTCCTGTCAGAGCAGCAGGTGGCATCAGATGCTCCTGGGAGCACAAACCCTACTGTAGACTGCACATGGAAGGGATCTAGGTTGCCTGCTCCTTATGAGAATCTAATGCCTGCAGATCTGAGGTGGAACTCAGGTGGAGATGCTAGCCCTGGGGAGCAGCTGCAAAAACAGATTTACATTAACAATGAGGTTTGAATGCACAGAGACTGTAATAAATCAATTGCTTGCAGACTCATATCAAAACTGAAAGGGCAGAACGAGAGTAGGAAGCCATTTTTCATCTTGTTCTTAAACCCTGACACAGTGACAAGAAAGTAGAAGCTATGCTTTTGGAGAAATGCACACTTAGTAAAATTAACTTTGCCGACTTTGTCTTTTCAGAAATCGACTTCCTGGTGCCAGGTATCAGAGGTCTCTCATAGTGGCAATCAAGCTTGCCTAAAGTAAAGGGAATTTACAAGGCCTAAGACATCATGCACTGGGCAAGGATTATAAAAGTCATAAAACTTATAATTACAAAAGCTGTGACCGCTCAGAGGGGGAGCAAGTGGGGATTCCATCTTCCAGTAAATTGGGCCCTATCTAGGGGAAGCCAAGGATCCCCCGAAGCTACCCACTGGGAAAGCCTAGGAGATAAGGGGAGGTGCACCCTCCATTAGGTCTAAGGAATGTCATTTGGGAAGGTGCAGGAGGATTAGAATCCTTGTCATGCCCTTCTCTAGGGGCTGTGATCATGTGGACGGACATTAGTGGGTCTCTGTGTCACAGGTTCTCCAAGACATCCACAGTGATCGATAAGGAAGTCACGGCTGTCACGTGCAACATCTCCAAGAAGAGGATTTAAGCCTGGGGGGCTACGACGCCACACTCACCTAGAGTGTAGGCCCACTCCCTGTCTGTGGAGGGTGAACTTTTCTTAAATCTCTTCTTCTCTCACCTTGCAATTCTTTGCATTTACTCGAATCTCTGGGTTCTCAGTGCGCCTCCGGCCTGCCAGCTCCGGCGGGGCTGCGCAGGCCCCTCTCCCCTGCGCCTCTCACCTCTCTGTACACCCTCACGCTGTCCGTACCCTAACAAGAACACTGTTGGTGGGCAGCCCCTTCGGGTCTCCTCCCACTGTGGGAGCTTTTCTGTCCTCTTAATAAATCCTACTTTCAAAAAAAAAACCTATTAGTGAGTGATAAGTGAGTTGATTGTACTTCAATTGGACAGTTGCATCTGGTGGCAGGCTTTAAGTCAGAATCCGACACTTATTTTAGTCTGCACATGGCCTGCCCATTATTTTATTTACCACCTCCATCTGTGCTTCTTTTTTTTTTTATGGTGAGTTGTATAATTATTTAACGATACATTATAAGGTAATAATAATAGAAATAGAGTACACAATAATGTCATGTGCTTGAATCACCCCCAAACCATCCCCCGACCCTGCGCTAATATGTGGAAAAATTGTCTTCCATGAAATCAGTCCCTGATGCCAAAAAGGGTAGAGACTGCTGCTTTAGACCACACTTTCAATCTCTCTCTCTCTCTTATGTGTCACTTCTTTGGGGAATGTGAGGTGGTCTGTGACCTCTCTGACATAATCAAACCCCAGCCCTTACAGTCTTGCATAGCACCACGTATCTTTCCTTGCTATTGTCTTGGTTTTAAGAGGAGTTGATGAATGCCTATGTCTACCCACCCTAGAGAATCTGCATGAGGGCAAGGAGAGTATTTGTTTTTATTAACCCAGTTCCGAATATAATTCCTGGAACATAGTAGTTGCTCAAGAAATACTTGCAGAATGAATGAATGCTTGCTATAGAACATTAGATCCTATGGGAATATATTCATCAAGCCATTAAAGAAAAAGGATAAAAAGAATAACTATGTGGATTTAAATGACAGTTATTAGCTTTGTGTATACACACTGTATGGCGAGTCCTATACACATGATTCTTATACCCTAATTGTAACAGGAAAAATGAAACCAACTTCTCCATCTCCATCCTACCCACACACTCCCAACACACACATCCACAGCATAATTTCAAAGTTCAGTGGAAGTATGCAAAGGGAAGCCTGGAACTGACATATTTGTGAGTAGGGACATATTTTGAGTAGGGACAAAAATAAGAAATTTTTCCTGCCCAAAAATAAGAAAAAAAAAGGTCAGGGGAAGGGACATTTCTCCTAAGAGAGAAAGGAAGAAAAGAGAAGCATGAGGAAAGAACAGGAGTTGAAGTAAGAGCTCAGGGACTTTTGTAAAGAGAAAAATGCCTAAAATTAAAGTTCAGGTTGTTAATGCTGCTACAACGTCCACCTTTCTGCCCTTCCAACTCCTCAGCAATGTCTGCTATGCTCCTAAACTTAGATCAAGACAAAGTCACCAGAAAAAGGAGGAGAGAGTCTGGGTCATCCAGGAGACACAGGTGTCCCTCTCCTGTATGTCTTGTTTATATTTGTATGACACTTCTCTAACTTCATTTGTTCTGTGCACTTGACTGGAAAGTGTCCTGATCATCTTTGGGTTTGCAGGAATAAGCCAACTTGCTCCAGAAGATGGCGAGATGCCATATAAATGGAGTGCCTTGTCCAGATGAACTCCTGAATCTCCCAACCTCATTGTTCTCACCTTCCTGCCCCAGTTACAGCCTCACTTTGGGCCTTGGATTCAGCATACATCTTTAGACTTCCTCATACCACCATGGCTCCCCTTGGTCATAATTCTAGCTCTTTACTGGCAACAAACTCATAGTCAGAACACTCCTCTGTTCCTGTATCATTGGGCCCGACTTACACGGATGTCTCAATTACCCAGTTTGAACCTGGCCCACTGGCAGGAATGAGCCAGAGACCATTTAACATTGTATCTCATCCATACCAAAGCTGAAAAAATGATCACCAGATTCTGTCAAAATTAAATAAATTAAGTAGTAGCAACTCTCCAGAATGTTTGCTAAAAAGTCTATCAGTTGAGTTGTGCTTTAAGTATTACATTTTATTACTACTTTAAGTATTAAATAATACTTAACATACTACTTTAAGTAATTATTACTATTTTAAGTAGTAAGTAATACTACTAGTATTTGCTGTGTTTCTCAACTTTTTAATTCAGCTCTGCTGGCCAAGATTTTGTAATGCCTCACTTTCTCTAAGAGGTCACTGGAATAGAGAGTGATTTTTTTGCTTTTTAATAATTTAGAATGATGCTACAAAATGCTGTAATATTAACTGTGATTATTGCAACACCGCAGCCCTTCCAGTCCACCCTCGTCTGTGATAGCACTTCCCTGTCCCACCATCCTTTGCTGATTACAGAAGGGCTGGAGAGATGAGAAGTTCTTCCACTGTTTGATGGAGAATCTCTGTGTTAGGGTGGGGAAGGCCACTATACAGAAGTTCCTTTCTTCTTTAGACCAAAAGTAACCAAGAACAATAAAAACACATGAATTCATTACATTTAACGAACAATGCCAAGAGAACAACTAAGTAATCTGACCTACCCATCCAGGAGGGCGATGACATTCTTCCTGGGCCGCCCAATATTGGGGCCATACAAGCTGGCTCTGGAGTAAATTCGGATGGGCTGCAGCAGGCTCTTCAGCTGGATGTAATCCTTTCCCAACTGGCTGCCATTTACTGCCCGGCCATGCATGGTCCGATAGTTATTTGGCTCTAGATTAAAAGCAGACACATAAGTCAGAGTTGAGAAGGGTAAGGCCCTGCCAACCCTTTCCTGTCCACAGGTTTCTCTGCCTTTTTCTTAATAGTATGAGTAAAATAACCAAAATAGAGAGGGTGCATTATCTTAACTTAAGGAACCACTCAAACAAAAAGGTCAGGGTAGCAAAAAGCAGTACCATCTTGCTGTTCTATTCATTTTCAAACTAATCTTCAATAGAGATCATATTGGTTTTCAGGTTATATTTTATGATGAATGTTGTACTGGAATGAATAATATTCCCTGCTCAATCCACTCCTCCCAAATTTATGTCTGTCCGAACTTCAGAATGTGACCTGATTTGGAAGTAAGATCTTTGAATATGTAAATAGTTAAGATAAGGTCAGTTGGGTGAACACAGTACCTCGTTCCTATAATACCAGAACTTTGGGAGGCTGAGGATGGGTGGATTGCTTGAGCCCAGGCGTTCAAGACCAGCCTGGGCAACATAGCAAGACCTCATCTCTACAGAAATAAAAATAAAAATTAGCTGGGCATGGTGGTGTATGCCTGTAGTCTTAGCTCCTTGGGAGACTAAGCTATGATCCTACCACCAAACTCCAGCCTGAATGACAAAGCAAGATCTTGTCTCAAAAACAAACAGAAAGATTAGGTCATACTGGATTAGCCTTGGCCCCAAATCCAGTGACTGCTGTCTTTATAAGAGAAAGCAGAAGGAAGTTCAGACACACAGGGAAGAGTGCCATGCCATGATGGAGATAAAGACTGGAGAGAGAGTGACTAGGCTAAGGATTTCTGCTAAGAAAATAGCAAAACAAAGCAAAAGAATTCATATAGTACTCTAGGCAATATTTCTTTTTTATTGTTGAGTCTGAGTCTCACTCTGTCACCCAGGCTGGAATGCAGTGGCACGCTCAAGGCCACCCTGGTGTCGAACTTCTGGGCTCAGGCAATCCTTCCACCTCAGCCTTCCAAGTAGCCAGAACTACAGGCGCATGCTATCATGCCTGGTTAATTTTTTGAGTTATTGTAGAGATGAGGTCTCGCCAAGTTGCCCAGGCTGTTCTTGAACCGGTGGGCTCAGGCAATCCCCTCACCGTGGCCTCCCAAAGTGTTGGGATTACAGGCTTAAGCCACCGCACCTGGCCCAACATTTCTTTAAAAGTCAATAAAAGCAAGACAGAAAAGCAAGTCAGAGATAAATGAAAAACAGCAAGATGGCAAATGTAAATTCAATCATATCAATAATTATGTATAATATATTAAACACTCCAGTTAAAAGCAGAAATTGTCGGACTGAATAAAAAAGATTGAATTAAAAAGATAGATTTTTATATTCAAAGACTGATAGGTTAAAAGTGAAAAATAAAAAAGATGTATCATGAAAACAGTAATCATAAGAGAGTTGGAATAACTGAACTGCTATTAGACAAAATAGACTAAGACAAAAACATTACTAGTGACAATATGGGACATTTTATAATGTTAAAAGAGCATTTTATTTATTTATTTATTTTTGAGTCAGAGTGTCACTCTGTTGCCCGGACTGGAGTACAGTGGCCGCTCCCGGCCACTGCAGCCTCGACCTGCTGGGCTCCGGCGATCCTTCCGCCTCAGCCTTCCAAGTAGCTGGAACTACAGGTGTGTGCTACCATGCCTGGCTAATTTTTAATTTATTGTAGAGATGAGGTCTCACCAAGTTGCCCAGGTGGGTCTCGAACCCGCGGGCTCAGGCAATCCACTCATCTCAGCCTCCCAAAGCACAAGATTACAGGCTGAGCCACCAAGCCCAGCTAAAAGAGCATTTTATAATGAGAAAAAAGCCTCAGTTTTTCAGAAAGATATAACAGGTATACAAATACATACCTGACAACATCACCAAAACACATGAAGCAAAATTGACAACATTGAAAAGAGAAATAGAAAATTCAACAATTATAAAAGGAGACTTCAATACAACATTCTCGATAATAGATAAAACAGTTGTCTAGAAAATCAGCAAAGATATAGAAGACATGAATGACACTGTGAGCTAACTTGATTTAATTGATATCTACAAAACACTGTACCTAATAATGGCAGGTCACACATTCTTTTCTAGTGCACATAGAACATCTTTCAGGGCAGATCATGTGTTAAGCCATGATCTCATAAATATAAAGAATTAAAATCATACAATGGATGTGCCCTGACCACAATAGAATTAAACCAAAATTCAACAACAGAAAGAAATGTGGGAAATTCACAGATGTTTAGAAATTAAACAAAGAATCCATGGGTCAAAGAGTAAATCACAAGGAAATAAAAAATATTTAGAACAAAATGAAAATATAACATATAAAAATGTGCAAGATGCAGCTTAAGAAATGCTTGGTGGAAATTATTAAATTGAACTTCAAAATAAATAGAAAATTTTAATAGACATATAACAAATACCAAAAAAACCCGCTGACTGAATTAAGTAATTAAAAATCTTTCCACAAAGAAAGTCCAGATCCAGATGGATTCATTGGTAAATTCTATTAAACATATAAATAAGAAATAATACCAATCTTTCACAGACTGCTCAAAAATGGAAAAGGAAAGAAACATTTTTTAAAACATTTTATAAGGCCAATATTCCCCCGATACCAAAGCCAGACAAGATATCACAGGAAAACCGCAGATGAATATTCCTCATAAATATAGATGCAAAAATCCCTAACAAATTTACAAAGCAAGTCCAGCAACATATAAAAAGTATTATACACCACAACTAAGTAGTACATATGCCAAGAAGGCAAGGTTGATTTAATATCAAAATCTAACTAATGTAAAATACCATATTAATAGAATGAAAGACCGAAACTACATTACCATCTCAATAAATGCAACAAAAATTTTTCTGACAAAATCCAGCACCCACTCCTGACAATACTGTCAATGAACTGTGAATAGAAGACAACTTCTTCAGCCTGATAAAGGGCACCTAAGAAAAACCTAGCACTAACATCATACTTCATGGTGAAATACTGACTGCTTTCCCCTGAGATTGAGAACACAGCCAGGCTACATGCTTTTGCCACTTATAGTCAACATTTGAGCTATAGCCAGCACAATCAGGCAAGAAAAAGAAATAAAAAGCACCCAAACTGAAAAAAAAAAGAAGTAAAACTGTCATTATTCTTAGATAATATGATCCTATACAGAAAATTCTAAGGAATCCGCACATGAGGAAAAAACATACATGATCTAAAAAGCAAATTCAGTAAGGTTGAAAAATACAATATTAATTGATAAAATTAATAGTATTTCTAAATACTAGCAGTACAAAATTCAAAAATAAATTTAAGAAAATAATTCCATTTTCAGTTGCATCAAAACATACTTAAGAATTTAACAAAAGAAGTGCAAAACTTACACACAAAAAATTACAAAACAGGGCAACCCCTGCAAGTCCCCTCCTGCTGTGGGAGCTTTTCTGTCCTCTCAATAAATCCTGCTTTAAAAAAAAAAAAAAAGATAGAAAGAAACAGAAAACTACAAAACACTGCAGATAGAAATTAAAAATTAAGTAGGGAGATAATCTATGTTCATAGACAGGAAGATTCAATATTGTTAAGATGACAATTCTCCCCAAATTGACCCATCGTTGAAAAGCTACCTCAACTAAAATTCCAGCAGGCTATATTGAGGAAACTAACAAGCTAATCCTAAAATTTACATGGAAATGCAAACACTCAGGATAGCCAAAGCAATTTTTTTTTAAGTTGTAGGATTTACAGTTCCCAGTTTCAACATTCATTATATAGCTATTGAAATCAAGACAGTGTAGTTTTAGCATAAAGGCTGTAGACATACAAATCAGTGGAACAGAGTTTAGAAATAAAACGATTTATGGTTAATTGATTTTTGACAAAGGTGTCAAGATAATTCAATGAAAGAATAGATAATCTTTTAAATAAACAGTGCTGAGAAACTCTATAGCCACATGCAAAAGATAATTTAGAGCCTTACTACACAAAGATGAACTCTTCACGGGTTTAGGCTCAAGTTTAAAAGTGAAAACTATAAGACATTTAGAAGAAAATATTTTAAAAATGCCTTATGCTCTTGGGCTAAGAAAATAGTGCCAAAAGCATGATCCACAAAATAAAAATTGATAAATTGCACTTTATCAGAACTCAAAACTTTCATACTTTTAAAAAAATGCCATTAAGTAAATGAAAAAAAATACATTGTCACCTGGGAAAAACTATTTGCACATCATATTTTTGATTGAAAAAGAACTTATATCCAAACTATATAAAGAACTCTTACAAATAATTAATAAGATAACCCACGTAAAAGAGCAAGAGGTCTGAGTTGACATTTCACCAAAGAAAATGTACAAATGGCTAATAAACGCATGAAAAGATGCTCAGCCCCATTAGTCACCAGGGAAGTACAAGCAAAGCCATATTAAGACACTGCTTTTAAACCTCCTATGTTGTCTATAAGCAAAAAGACAGACAATAACATTTGCCAAGGATGTGAGAAAACGGGAACCCTCATACACTGCTAGTGAAAATGTAAAATGGAACTTGGAAACCTACTTTGAAAAATAGTTTGGCAGTTTCTTAAAAATAAAAATAAATTTGCCATAAGACCCAGTAACACCACTCCCCTCCCATGTATCTTCCTAAGAGAAATGAAACCTCTGTCCGCACAAAGACTGTACACGAGTGCTTGTATCAGTTATCATAGCCAACTATAGAAAGAATCCCGTCATCTGATGAGTTGAAAAAGCACAATGTGGCATATCTATACACTGGAATACTGTTCAGCAATAAAAGAAATGAACTACTTATACATGCTACATACAATGTGTATAAACCTCAAAAACACGATGCAATAAGAAGTCAGATGTCAAAGACTACATACAGAGTGTATGATTCCAGTTAAATGAAATGTCCATAAGAGACAAATCTATGAAGACAAAAAGCAGATGGTGTTTCGTGGGACTGGGAATGGTAGCAGGGATTGACTGCAAACTGGCATGAGGGATCTTTTGAGGGTGGTGAAAATGTTCCAGAAATGGACTGTGGAGATGGCTGTGCAAATCTTTAAACTTACTGAGAGTTATTGAATTATAAAATGGGAAGGCAGGGGAGGACAGGGGAGGGGAGGGGGAAAACAAGAGGCAGATATAAAAAGACTCAAAATAATTCACATAGGCAGCAGGCTCTCATAACTAACTTGCTGCGTATAGAAGCTTGTTAGAAAAGCAACAGTCAAGTGACACATTTCAGTGTGAATTACTAAAGGGCAAAACCAGTGTGAGAAAAGATAATGATAAACTGTTTTCAAGTCCTACTTAGTACCTATCTCTTCCACGAATATGTAGGCAGCTATATTTACCTGTTATTTATTATTGTCTCTCTCTAAACTAGTACAGTACTTTGGCACATACTAAGCAGTCAATAAATATTTGTTTAATAAAAACCTAATGAAGTGAAGAAAATCAGGAAATCTGAATACATTAAAAAGACAACCATAGCATAGGAGAAAAAGTAACCCACTTTCTGTTAGAATTCCGAAGTTCCTGACAGATTTGGAACCTACTGCTGCCTTTAGAATTCACTCTACCTGCTGGGCTCGGTGGCTCAACCTGTAATCCCAGCGCTTTGGGAGGCCGAGGTGAGTGGAATGCCTGAGCTCATGGGTTTGAGACCCGTCTGGGCAACTTGGAGAGACCTCATCTCTACAATAAGTCAAAAATTAGCCGGGCGTGGTAGTGCGTGCCTAGTTCCAGCTACTTGGAAGGCTGAGGCGGAAGGATCGCCAGAGACCAACAGGTCGAGGCTGCGGTGGCCGGGAGCGGCCACTGCACTCCAGTCTGGGTGACAGAGTGAGACTCCAACTCAAAAAAAAAAAAAAAAAGAATTCACTCTACCTTTCTGAAGGCACTTTATTTCGCATTTTGAGGCCCAAATAAAAGAGTCAATTTGGAAATGCTACCTAAACCAAATACTATGCAAATATAGGACGATTAACATTGTTGATAATTACAAAAAGAAACCTCCTAAGGAAGTAGCCCAAGGTCTTTTGTCATCAGCCAGTGGCAGAGAACATGCATTGTTACACCCTTTAAAATAAAAAACAAAAACAAATACACAATATTCTTTTCTTTTGGTAACAGTTTTATTGAGATATAATTCACATCCCATACAATTCACCCATTAATTCAGTGGTTTTGAGTATATTCATGCAGTTGTGCAAATGTCACCCCAGCACGTTTTAAAACATTTAATCATCCCAGAAAGAAACCCTGTGCCCTTCAGCAGACACTCCTCATACTTTACAGGGCTCCCCAGTCCTAAGTAACCACTCATCTACTTTCTGTTTCTAGATTTGTCTATTCTGGACATTGCATGTCAGGAGTTTCATATGATGTGTGGTCTTTTGAGACTGGATTCTTTCATTTAGCATGATCTTCTCAAGGTTCTTCCATACAGTAGAATGTGTCAGTACTTTACTCTGTTTTGTAGCTGAATAAACTCTGTTGTATGGTCATGCCACATTTTATTTATCCATAAACTGATTGTTGGACATTTAGGTTTTTGTTGTTGTTGTTGTTGTTTTGTTATTACAAGCAATTCTCTCATTAACATTCATGTCTAAGTTTTTCTGTGGACCTATGTTCATTTCCCTCAGACATTTCTCTAGGAGTGGAATTGCTGGGTTACTTGGTAACTTTATGTTTAGCTTTTTGAGGAACTGCCAGACTGTTTTCCAAAGTGGCTGTACCATTTGAAGTTCTCACCAGCAGTGTGTGAGGGTTCCAGCTTCTCCATCTTCTTACCAACATGTTACTTTCCTTTTCATTTTATCAACTTGCCCATCCTAGTAAATGTGAAGTCATAGTCCGTTGTGGTTTTGATTTGTTCTTCCATGATAGCTAATGATGTTGAGCATCTTTTCAGGTGCTTATTAGTCATTGGAATATCTTCTTTGGACACATGGCTATTCAGATCCTTTGTCCAATAATATTATTTTAACTGCTTCATGTTTTGTCCTTAATATGAATAAAACGACAGGGCAAATGATTTTCATATTTCTAAGAGGTAGATCATCATGGTTCATAGTCTTTTCTTCATAATTAGTAAACTTTATTTTTTTAGAGCGATTTTAGGTTTAAAGAAAATTGAGTAGATAGTGCAGAGTTATATAGCTTGTCCAGACACACACACACACCACACACACTGTCCCCTGTTATTAGCATTTTGCCTTGGTGTGGTACCTTTGTTACATATGATAAACTAACAATGATAAATTATCATTAACAGAAATTCATAGTTTTCATTAGGTTAACTCTTTGTGTTGTGCAGCTGTGTGGATTTTGAAAGGTGCATAACGTCATGATCCGCCATGACAGTACCCTACAGCGTTAAGTTCACCACCCTAAGAACCTCATGTGCTCTGCCTCTTCATTTCTCCCCACTTCCCTCCCTCCTCCCGAACTCCTGGCAACAACTGATGTTTACTCTCGGTATATGGTTTTGCCTTTTCTAAGATGTCACACAGGCAGAACCATGTCTCACAGTCTTTTAAGTCAGATAATGAGTTGGCCTCACATCCTGTGAACTGTCAGTCCTAGTGCATGTCCAGAAAATGACCAAATCGTGTTTTCTGTCCCTTGTCAATCTCATATGGATAGAAAAGTCAGTGGTGTCAATGAGGTAAGTCAGGACAATAGATTCAGTCTTCAATTTTACAATTTACTGGAAAGCCTGTAAAATACTTAAAAACAGCAGGCAAGCGTTTCATTGGACCGTTTCAGTTCAATGTGCTCTCCTTCATAGAATGCTGTTCTGAGCGAACAAAGGTGAATGTTAAAGAAATGAGTAGAAGATGATAATTAGTGACGATGTTCCTTAAAGTGTCCATTGCACTGCAGCAGCAGCTCCTATCGGTGAGAACAGCAAAACTATGAAGATCTCGATCGTATCAATGATTCATCCAACCTCTGCACACATAGCGCTCTCCCACAAATGCTTTCCCTAACTATCTAACTGTGACACTAACCAGACTTTTACCGAAAATTGAGCAGACAGTAAAGAGTCCCCATATGGCTTGTTCCCCATTTCTCTCTCTCTCTCTCTCTCTCTCTCTCTCTCTCTCTCACACACACACACACACACCACACACCCTTTCCACTGTTATTAATATCTTGCCTTGGTGTGGTACCTTTGTTACATACGATAAACTAACAATGATACATTATCATGAACAGAAATTCAGAGTTTTCATTAGGGTTAACTCTTTGTGTTGTGCAGCTATATGGGTTCTGAAAGGTGCATAACGTCATGATCCGCCATGACAGTACCCTACAGCGTTAAGTTCACCACCCTAAAAACCCCATGTGCTCTGCCTGTTCATTTCTCCCCACTTCCTTCCCTCTTCTCGAACACACACACACACACACACACACACACACACACACACTTTCTAGTTATTCACTTCACATCTTGCCACCAAGAACATGGCTCTCCACTACGATAATAAACTCAAAAAAAAAATGTAATTCAAACATCGTTAACTTCCCTTAATAATCAAAGGATAACTAACTTAAGTGCTTAAAAATGTAAGCTATAGCCAGGCATGATGGCTCAAGCCTGTAATCCCAGCATTTTGGGAGGCTGAGGCCAGAGGTTCAAGTCCTGAGTTCAGGGGTTCGAGACCAGCCTGGGCAACTTGGTGAGACCTTGTCTCCACAATAAATCAAAAAAATAATTAGCTGGGTGTGGTGGCGCATGTCTGTAGTTCCAGCTACTTGGAAGGATCTCCTGAGCCTGCAGTTTAAGGCTGCAGTGGGCCATGAGCGTGCCACTGCACTCCAGCCTGGGTGACAGAGTGAGACTCCAACTAAAAAAAAAAAAATGTAAGCTATAAATGTATCAGCACATTTATGCATTAATTTGTATTTTTAGTCTATATTATTTGTTGGTTTAACAACTTTCCTTACTCATTCTTTACTCCTTTCAAACTGTAAGGGATCCCTCCACTTCTGGTATACGAAGATACAATCATTCGATCATTTTAGGTTTGCCTGCCTTTTCCTTTAGATAATCAACTCCTGGAGCCCAGGAACTCTTTGTACTGCATTTCATTCTCTGCCACAGTACATTGTACAAGCATACAGCAGTGGGCAGAGGAGGATTCAGGATACGCTCCAACTCCCACCTCACACTTGGCGTCGTATTGTGCAAGGGCTCAACACACGCATATGGAATGCAGGAATCACTCAATACCGTGAGAGTGTGTGCCTGGAGGGGAATGTGTGTGGAAAGGAATGAGAGGGTTAAGGCGAAGAAAGTAAGAGGCAAGGAGGGAGGGGGGCACGAGAAGAAAGAAGCAAGTAAAGAAACAATGTGGTCTCTCATTTTTCCTCTGCTCTCTCATTTCCACTCCTCTCCCTCTCTAATCACCAAAACTCCATCCTCTGAAAATACAGTTTTCTTAAGTTCTCTGAGCTGTGACCGGGCCTCATAAATAATTGGCAACGTGGGTGAAGCTGTGATTCCATCCTATGTCTGGCTTTCACAAGGCTACAACTGTTATGTGTTCACAAACATATACAATAAATGTATACACTGCACATAAATGTACATAAATATGCCATACATTGATCCACACAAACTGACTAAAAGCTAAACAGTGAGTGAACCAATGAAAAAAGCTGGGCTATAGAGTCAGCATCTCTGACTTTCTAAGGTCAGAAATTTGATTTCACCAAGTCAGCCTGTAGACGTGCTCCAGGGAACTGAGTCTTGTAACTAATTCTCATTTGAGAATAATGAATAAGTGTATGTAGATCAGGTGTAGGTATGAATATATGATACTGTTTCAGTAACTAATTACATAGCTTTTTTTTTTTTTTTTTTGCATCGGAGTCTCACCCCATCTCCTAGGCTGGAGTGCAGAGGCATGCTCATGGCCACCCCAGCGTTGACCTACTGAGCTCTGGCAAGTCTTCAGAGTAGCCGGAACTACAGATGTGTGCTACCACACCTGGCTAATTTAAAAAAATTTTTTATCGTAGAGATGAGGTCTCACCAAGTTGCCTGGGCTGGTCTTGAACCCATAAGCTCAGGCAATCCACTCACCTCAGCCTCCCAAAGCGATGAGATGACAGGCCGGCTGAGCCACTGAGCCTGACCTAGCTAGAAATGTTATATAATTCTCGAGTTTGAGTCCCGACTTTAAAATTCCCCTAGTTCTTCCTTACTTTAGATGTATCAATAGTTAACAGAATGCAAACAATTATGATCATTATATGAATCAGCTATGGAGATTATAATTTAAGAACATTTAAGGAAACATTTTATATATATATATATATTTTTTTTTTTTT
>NW_007260317.1:444056-485023 GCF_000164805.1 Carlito syrichta
CCCAGACTGGAGTGCAGTGGCCGCTACCGGCCACCGCAGCCTCGACCCGCTGGGCTCTGGTGATCCTTCCACCTCAGCCTTCCAAGTAACCGGAACCACAGGTACGTGCTACCACAGCTGGCTGATTTTTTGATTTATTGTAAAGATGAGGTCTCGCCAAGTTGCCCAGGCGGGGTCTCGAACCCGCAGACTCAGGCAATTTAGAATGTCGAAGTCTGTGAAAGAGTTACTTTCTTGATACACTATTCTTTTAATTGTCTCAAAAATAGTGTATCAAGAAAGTAATTCTTTCACAGACTTCGACATTCTAAATTTTCTGGATCTTTGCCTCTTGGAATTGAGTACACCTTGCTTTTGTATACCAACCGTGGATTTCAAAGGATAGGGGAAAAAAGTAGGTCAGCCCCTTGAAGTTTAACCACTCCAGGAGCAACAACCAAAGAAATGTCTTCTTTGGTTGTTCCAGTGCTAGATTTACTGTCGAGATAAAAGACTTGTTAACAGGGTAGGGGCATATAGAAGGATGAGGGAAGAGAAGACTGACCGGTCCTATTGTTCTTCCCTTAGTGGTTAAACTATTACTTCTGTCCAAAAAGATAAGGTTACAAAGGAGAAAATGAATCGAAGATTGGAGAAACAAGTCTAGGCCAGGAGGATGACCATGCAGATAATTTTTGAGGGAAAAGGGGCTGAAGATACAACACAGAAGAGTTGTGAGCAGAATATTATATCTTAGGATCATATCTTAAGGGATATGAGTCTAGCACAAGGAAAATTATCAGTAGTTTCAAAATGAATGAAAGAAACAGCAAAATAATCTTCAAACCCTAAAACGTAAACTGAGTTTGGAAGATTATTAAGTTTATATCAAAAAATAAAAATGCACTTTTTAAAAGAAAAGGGAAGGGAAAAACACTCACACTAGACTTCTGACTAAAGATTCAAAAATGAGCCGGGCTCGGTGGCTCAGCCTGTCATCCCGCGCTTTGGGAGGCTGAGGTGAGTGGATGGCCTGAGCCCGCGGGTTTGAGACCCGCCTGGGCGACTTGGCCAGACCTCATCTCTACCATAAATCAAAAAATCAGCCGGGCGTGGTAGCGCACGCCTGTAGTTCCAGCTACTTGGAAGGCAGAGGCGAAAGGATCGCCGGAGCCCAGCAGGTCGAGGCTGCGGTGGCCGGGAGCGGCCACTGCACTCCAGTCTGGGCGACAGAGTGAGACTCCAACTCAAAAAAAAAAGATTAAAAAATGACTTGTAGAAATGCTCACAAAAACATGACTGTATACTTTCTATGCATTGAATTTTAAATTCATGGGTTAGGCTATTTCCCTACATATTCCTATTTTCTCATCAATGGCAGTTGCTTTTTCTCCTCCTCATAAGTGGTGTTACATGACAAATATTTTTTGTTAAGCCCTGAAGAGGTCCTTAAAAGGAGGACAATGGAAACCCAGTGTTGTAAGGCCAAGGTGACTAAATAATGTTCTTTTCACATAACTCGCTCCATCTCAGACCTGCTTAGCTTAGTTTGAGGGAAGGAAGTATATGAGGGGGAGGTGGTAAGCTCTCTGTTGTCTAGAATAGAGAAGTGAATACAGAAAGATGTCTATACTCTCTTTCCCAGCCCACCCCCATTGCCAAATGACTCCAATTATACCAGCTGAAGACGTATTTCGTTTAGCAGGCTCCCACACTCAGAGATGCCAAAAACTCTAGAGTAATTATTTCCATTAATCATTGGTAAGTAAGTTTTAATTGCTTTGGGCTTATCTATAACTAGCTGAGATTTTTTTACAAGCAATTTTAGTTAGACAG
The DNA here is from genome assembly GCF_000164805.1 of Carlito syrichta. NCBI lineage: Eukaryota > Metazoa > Chordata > Mammalia > Primates > Tarsiidae > Carlito > Carlito syrichta. The sequence goes on from NW_007260317.1 coordinate 445,872, forward strand.
CACAATATTTTTACAAGGAAAACAGATGAAGTCTTTGGGCAAAGCATGCGTTCTCTAGATCAGCAAAAGTCCTACCAACCTTAATGTCTAATAGTCACCCATTTTAAACATTAGGCCTAGTTGGTCAGTCATGGCAGAAAAGATGCCCTGTCCAAAGAATATTTTGCACCATTTGGGGAATACAGCTAAACTGAGTGGAATCTGATATTGGAGCAGGGTAAGGTTAGGTGGGGTTGTCATGAATAGACAATATAAAATACCCCCAAATGTTAAAAAGCAGAACATAAAAGATAGGAGGGGGAGGGATCAGGAAGGAATTTTGCTTACTATGAAATAATCTTGCCTAGTTCAAAGCTGGTCACTTCCTTCCTGCTCTGTCAAGAAATACATGATACCCAGACTGGCTAGAAATATGAAAAGTCTCAGGTGACACCAGTTCTGCTCCTATAGTCAAAGTATCATCAGTTCAACCCAATGGGTCTTCATTTGATCCCTAACTCTCCCCAGATTTCCCCCACTGCAGGTGAGGAAGAGAGGAAAGTAGAACAGGAAGAAAGAAACTGAGAGCTACATTCTAGTTCATGGATGCTGATAGGACAATGGGACATTTTCTCTTATAAGACCCTCCTCCTTTGCCATCTTATTATGAAAACTGCACATCCAGAATGTAATAAATACACGTGGGCACACGTGTGCATGTGACACACACATACTCATACACACAGTGCTCCAAACAAATATGAGTTAGTGACAGACATACAAAGCCATGGCCAAAAATGGTGGAATCAGTGTGTCCCAGCAATATTAAGAGAATTATGTGTTTGTTAGACTGAAGTGTTTTGTTCTAAGATTTGCCAATGTCTTCTAGTTAGAGAATCAGAAAATTTTCAGATTTGTGCTGTCCATAATTTTAACTAAAACACATACTGATTGACTCAATATCAAAAATGTAAGGAATCTAAAGAATAACATATATATCATATATAAATATATGTCATTGTAAAAAATAGCATGACTTGGACATATTTCTCCAAACTGTGTTCTACAGAATATTGTTCCACGGAAAGAAGGTTAACTTATGCTACACACGCACACACACACACACACACACACACACACACACACACGCATGCATACACTTCAATATTAAGTAGGACTGGCTACATAATTTTCAGGGTCCATGCAAAGTGAAAGTGTGGGTCCCCTTTTAGAAAACTTATTAAGAGTGTCAAGACAGTAACAGTAGAGCATTAAACCAAGCAGGGGTCTCTTCTAAGAACAGGGCCCCATGTGACTGCACATCCCTGAAACCAGCCCTAGTTAAATGCTCTAAAAAATGCTGGGTTCAATAAGGGCTTATGTTTATAGTTAGAACAGAATGAGTTATGTGGATGCTTACAAAGTTGAGCTCATAGAAGTAGAGAGTAGAATCATGGTTACTTAAGGCTGGGAAGGGGAATAGGGAGAGAAAAACAGAGAGAAGTTGGTTAATGGATACAAAATTACAACTAGATAGGAACAATATGTTCTGGTGTCTACAGTACTGTAGGATGATTATGGTTAACAATTTGTTGTATGTTTTCAAATAGTTAGAAGAGAGGACTTTGAATGTTCTGAACACAAGTAGTAAACAATACATGTTTGGGGTGATGAATATGCTAATTACCCTGATTTGAGCATTACAATTGTACACATGAATCAAAATATCCTATTGTACCTCATAAATATGTACAATTTTTATGTGTGAATTAATAATAATGCAAAAGTTATTTAAATAAAAAAAATCTGGGTTAAAAAATGTCAGATTTCTCTGCAGCAAGACTGCCCAGAGCCTTGTACATACAAATGTGCACTGTGAACCTTCAAGAGGTTCATGCGCTGTGTAGCAGTCCCCAAATATATTTGACCAAAGCCCTTTTGCATTATTATTTCATGAAGATCATCTTGTAGAACCAATTAGCCACAGAACACACGTGGTAAAATACAGCTCAGGCTGTGTAAACAGGTTGTAGCTTCGATTTGTTAGTCATACATCACTACGTGTTCCCCACTTTTTATGGCATTTTCCCCACATTTGGGATGAAGCAATGAGAGGTAACTATGGAGGCGAATGGTGTGCATTCACTAAATCTTTCCGCCTCCACTGTCTGCTTTTACCATTTGAGTGGTCAGCTCAGTGGCCAAACATCTCCATGCTTTCTACGCCAGGGTACTAGAGACGGTCTGACTGAGACCACATCACAAGCCAACTTGTTTTTTTCCCTTTATTTGGTCAATTCGGAGGAAATAACATCCTTACTTACCATTTCCCAGTTCCCAAGAAATGTTGTACTTTTTGCTGGCGCTGTACTTCAACAGACTCAGGGCACTAGAACTGTTCCAGGAGTTATTGGGATTACGACGCAGTGCATTTAGAGCAAATATCAGGTGGAGTCCAGAGCAATCAGCAAAGTTATAAAGTTTGTCTAGAGACCTGGCTGGGAAGAAGCAGAGAAAGGCTTGTAACTTTCACATCAACATTCCAACAAAAGGAAAATATTAGCTACCACAAAAAAGCCTTTCCAGGAGGAATTGCACAGACAGGCTTCTAATAGGGACTATTATTGCCTTTCGGTCTGGTGTATATATCAAGGTGATTTTAGAAAGCAGCACACAGAATTCCACACAAGTTGCCAATAAGCAACCAAGTCTATGCCACTGTATGTTTTATTTGACAAAGAATGGAATAGCCGATGTTTCAAATGGCACGATTTTTACAAATTAGCTGGATTTCTGGCCCTGCTGGGTCTGTCCTCCTGCGTGGAAGTGACAGGAATAGCGTCAGGGTGCAAGGCCTGAAAGATGGCTGACTAGTGAGTCTTGGAAAACAGCTCAGCCTGCAGGACTTCCAGAAAAATTGACTCAGGTCCACATTTCTAATATTTCTGACAGTGGAAATATGTTGATTGTCGAGTTTATCTGACACGGTCAACTCCATTACCACATGTCTCCTACCTAACCACTTCTTCACTGTTACTGTCACCGTCCTTTGTCGGCTCTGTTTCCACTGACTTAGGTTATTCCGATGTTTGTACTTGCCTGTGTACTTCTAGATCCTTCTCACCTGCCAATTCATCTTCCTCCAATCACTCTCATCCCGTTTCACTCACTCCTCAAAACCTTTGTGAATTTTCAAATTTTCAGTACTCTTTTTTCCCTTAGTTCCGGGCCTCTACAACTCACCCTTAATTTTCCCCCTGACTCTAGGCCTCCCTGTTTCTCTCAATGAGTTCCTGATGTCAGTCCGTTTTATTTATTCTTGAACTCCTTGCCCCTTGACCTTTGTTCTGATATTCTCCTCACTCGGTCTGCCCTTATTCCTCCTTTAAACATATCCAGAATTTACCTGTCCTTTTAGGCAGTGTTTCCCAAGTTATGGATAACACGACTTTAGGTGGTATACAGTATGAAAAAGTTTGAGGTCAATAATTATATACAGGGGCTCACATTACTCCAGGGTTCATTGAACAAAGAGCAGAGTTTCTCAAAGGGGATTCTATGGGATACTAGGGTTCCACAAGAGGTCACCATGGGTTCTGTCAGAGGTGATGCAGAGCGACAAAGGTGCCCCACTAGAAATTTTGTGACAGGTCTTTTAGTCCTTTAGAATAGACTCATGGTCATTGGGTTGAAACCATCATCAGTTTTTGAAGCAGGATATAGGGAGGCTGCCTGTTTTCATTCTCTTATTCATGTGAGAAAGCTTTTTTTTGAGAAGCATCAAGAATAAGGATAGAAATGGTCTTATTTCTGTTGAAGGTGAAATCCATGTCAACTTATCTCACACTCGACCTAGAATTGACTAACTGGGCATCAATAAAAGGCATAAATTTCACATTAAAGAAATACACTTAATTATTTATTTTTCGTTCCAAAACAGTAATTAAAATACCTTTATAGACCTATTCAAGTAACCATAAAACCAGCGCTAGTGTATGAGAATTTTATAATTATCTACATGCCACTCAATAAAAAATTGCTTTTTTTCAAAGTCTTATATAAAAATGATATCTTAGGCCACAATTTTATTTATATTGCTTTGATGTACAGTTTTAAATGCTTTATTCTTCAGCATTGTCAATATATTTTCATATTCAAAATAGCATGAACTAAAATAAGTTCATAACCTTCATTTAAATGAAACCTAATAAGCCCGCCTTCAGAAAAATTGGATCCCATTTTGGCTTCAGTCAGTTACTTAATAAAAATTAACTATGTTTGCCTTATAAGTTTTTCAAATTCATGAAATGGAAAGAATGGAATTAATTTCAAGAAAGAACTTTAACTATACTTTTTTTCTTTTCAAGGCTGGTTGTCTAAGAAGTCATTTTCAGCTTTAAATAGAATTTGCACTTACCATATACTACATACCATATCTCAGTAGCATTCATACAACAGACATTAGTGATAAGAATATTAGGCCTGCTTATATAAGATACAAAAAAAATCTAGTAGGAAATTCTTTAAAATTAAAAAACTGAAGTTTCTTCTATTTTTATCATTGGAGTTGGTATTCTTTTTTTTTTTTTTTTTTGAGTTGGGGTCTTGCTCTGTCACCCAGACTGGAGTACAGTGGCAGAATCATGGTTCATCGCAGCCTCTACCTCCTGGGCTCAGGTGATCTTCCCACCCTGCTCTCCTGAGTAGCTGGGATTATAGGTCTGTGCCACCACACCCAGTTAATTTTTTGATTTTCTATAGAGAAGAGGTCTTGATATGTTGCCCAGGCTGGTCTCCAACTCCTGAGCTCAAGCAATCCTCCTGCCTCAGCCTCCCAAAGTGTTAGAATTACATACAGGCTTGAGCCACCATGCTTGTCAGGGTTGTTGTTCTTTGTGAGGAGAGGGAAATTGTACAAAAGAATAGGCTAAGATGCTGGTGAAACTAAACAACTTACCAGGAAAATGCCACTCTCTAGTTAGAGTATTGACAACTATTGGATAACTATATCTGCAGTCAAATAATCACACTAATATGCTATGAGCTTCAGATATAATAATTTTTATCCAGAGGTTCCTTGAGACTTGAAAATTATTATGGTAGGTTACTCAAAAAATAATTTTAATATTTAAAGACCAAGAGAGGTTCATTTTGAAGTCCTTTAATATTTGTGCCATGAAAGTTAAATTACTTTATCAGAAAAAATACTCAATATTCAACCAAATAACATTTTGTTCATCTAAATTCTTCCTAATTGCAATGACAGCTTATAATTTATTAAGTATACAATAAAATATACTTATTTTCATAATGTTTAGTTTTATTTATAAACTAAAGTCCTAATCAAGTGTTTTATATCAATATTTGACTGATTTTGTTTAGGTAGATTGATTCTCTTTGAGTAACCTTTTTCTAAAGCTAATAATCTCCCTACAGTGAATATTTTCTGTATATATTTCATGCGTATTAGAAACACAAATACACACCAAACATAAAAAGCACATTGAAACTGTTATTTCATGGATTTGATGGTTTAAGGCAAGACACAAGTTATCTATAATAATAAAAAAAGTCCTGGCCAGGCACAATGACTCATGCCTGAAATCCTAGTGCTTTGGGTGACCAAGACAGGAGGATTTCTTGTGACCAAGAGTTTGAGATAAGCCTGGGCAACATAGGGAGACTCTGTCTCTACAAAAATAAAAATAAAAATAAACTAGTCAGGTGTGGTGGTGTGTGCTTGGGGTCCCAGCTATTCAGGAGGCTTGAGACAGGAGAATTGCTTGAGCCCAGGAGTCTATGATCACACCAATGTACTCCAGCCTGTGTCAGAGTGAAACCCTGTCCCTAATCAATAAGTAAATAAATAAGTAAATAAATAAATAAATAGTGTCAAAGCAAAGAACAGCATAGGAGACATAATACAGATGGTTTGTGAACATGGTAAAAACGTCCAGAAGGTTAGAAGTTTAGCAAATATTTTGTTAAGAATGAGCGTAAGTCCTGTCTCTTCCACGAAGCCATTCTGGAACATGCCAACCTCCAGAAAGTGACTTCAACCTTCTCTATATTCAGGGCCTATACCGTTTGTTGGCATCTGACTGCTCTGTGACATCTCCTGTGACACGGTGTTATCTTGGGATTTACCTATTGATTTATTCACATCTCCAGAGTGAATGTCTTTTCCAAGTTAAACTGTTAGGTTCCTGTATCTCATGACATCCTTCACAGCACCTAACACACACCATTTTCTGCCTTAAAGTCATCCCAATGAATTCTTACAGCCCAAACCCACTTGGTTGCATCAAAGTGGTCTAGAAAGAAACTGAAGGAGCCAAGGAGAGATCTGTTTAAAATAATTATTGCTGGTTTAAGAGATGTGCTCTAGAGTTATTAGGAAAGTGCTTATATTTGAATATAGCATATTTTGTAGCTGCATAACAAAATGTAATCTTGGAATATCTGCTGAGGTTCCATCAAAGCAAGATGACTTTCTACTCTCTCCACCAGAGGGGGCCAATGCCTCCAGGTCTTGTAGCCAGCTTGCCAAGACATTTCACAGGCATATAATTCTAAGAAGCATTGTCTAGCAGGAAGCGAAGATGAAAAGCTGGGGCTTGAGATATAAGAGTACAGGCTTGGGAGTCACCTATACAGTGCTGACAGTTGGTGCCATGAAAGTTCCTGAGACTCCTGAAGGACGAAACATAGAAAGATGGCTGACAACAAAACCTTAAGAAATGTCCACACGCAAGGGTTAGGGAGAAGGAAAACAGAACAGAGAAAAAGAAGAACTCAGTTACGCAGGCTTGAGGTACCCAAAAGAAGAGAGTTTCAAGGAGGCGCTGGTCAATAACAATAGGTGTTAGTGACAAATTGAGGAAGAGAAGTACTGAGGGAAAAGACACCATCAGATTAATCAAGCAGTGAAGCCAGAAACTAAATTTAGGGCAGTGATGAAAACTTAAAGACTGAGTAGATGGAGACAAAGGAATAAATTCTGGTGCATTCTACTTATTGAAGTTCTGTGGCAATAAAAGGGAGAAAGGAAACAAAATAGAAACTAGAGAAGCACCAGAGATTGGTTTAAAATAGATTCAAGGTCCAAGACCCCATTGTCAAAAAGCCATTTCTTCCCTGAGGTTAATCTCAACTTTATATTAGGAAGAAATAGACAAGGATCAATGAATTCATGCTAAGATAGGAATGATGGCTTATTTCCCTTAGTTTCCTCAGGACTTGACACTTTAAAAACAAAACTGACAGCAATCCAACAAACAAAAATAGGACATTCATTAACAATGTATTCAAAAATATTCATTGAACACCTACTATGTGTTAGGCACTATTATACACCTTACATATATACAGATGGCCCCCAATGTACGAAGTTTCAACTTATGACTTTTCTACTTCTCAATGGTGCAAAAAACAATACACATTCAGCAGAAACTGTACTTTACAACAATTCGTTTTTCCCTTTCAATACAGCATTCAATAAATTATGTGAGATATTCGGAACTTTATTACAAAATAGACTTTGTGTTGGATGATTTTGCTCAAGTGTAGCCTCATGCAAGTGTTCTGAGCACATTCAACATAGGTTAGGCTAAGCTATGATGTTCGGCAGGCTAGGTGTATTAAATGCATTTATGACTTAATGATATTTTCAACAAATGATGGGTTATTGGTATGTAGCCCCATCATAAATTGAGGAGCATCTTTGTATAAGTCTATATGTATATATGTATCTATGTGTATATATACATACACACACACACAATACCTATATCTAGATATATACACATATAGCAATAAGCAAAACAGGAAAACAGCCCTACCCTCATGGATGTGACATTTAGTGTGGCTGCCAGGGAAGTAAGGCAGGGTAGGGGACAGGTAAAAACAAGAGAGAGGAGCTGGTATGCCATTTTAAATAAGCATTGCTGAGAAGGCAGCATTTGAGCAGCCACCTGCCAGAGGCAGGAGGGCAAGTTACTCGAGTGGATACAGGGAAAGAATTCCAGGCAGAGGGTGAGTCCCAAGGCCCAGGACGGCATGAGCCTGATGAACATGAAGACAACAGAGAGACCAGTGTGGCCACCCCGGAAGGAATGAGAGGGGGACAGCAGGACATGGGACTCTGGTAGGGGCAGGGCCGGATTGCGCGGGGCCTTATCAGTCATGGCAAGAGCTTTGGCTTTTACCCCGAATGACACAGGAAACCACTAGATGGTTTTGAACATGACCCAACTCACATTTTAAAAGCATCATTCTGGTTGCTGAGTGGAAAAGAGACCGAAAGGGGTGGGGAGAGTAAGGGCGAAAGCAGTAACTGCAGCAAAGGATCGGAGCAGCTTGTGCCCGGGTAGTAGCTGGGTGTCTGCTACACAATAAACCTTCGGAAATCTCTGATTCATCCAGGTGCTTACAATCCATCTGTATCCAACCTCAATGATCATTACTCATCTGGCAAGTGCCTTTTAGATCACATCTACTACCTCATGCATTACGTGTCCATTTTGGAGTGAATGATACCGGTGAGGCCAGGTGGCCATCCAATAGAGGCTATAAGAACAGAGTGATTTCTGGTGGAAGCCAGAAAGAAATTGTGAGAGTGAAAGCAGCGAGGCCACCTCTGAACCAACTCTGCTCTTGTAATTCAGAGAGGAATTCTCAGTTAATGGGGAGCCATTTGGAGGCGAGTACAACCCACGGGAGGAGGGCCACTTTAATTGTAGCTATTACGAGACAGTGGCTTGAAAACTGCCTAGAAGGAAAACACAGTCATTTCAGAAAGAGTGACGATATCGCTAAACTTGAGAGCTGATTTTAATAGGAAGAGAAATATCTCCAATTTAGTCAGGGCAATGAAACCTTAACTAGGTTATAAAGAAATCAGTGCAAATGTCTATATTGTGGCTGAAGCTGTTGAGGGAGAATGAGATTTAAGAAATGTCTGTGAATAAAAATGACAGCACTATCAGAAGACTCTGGGCTAGAGATTAACTGTTGCATGAGTCAGTTTAACTAGATTAAAGAGGAAACTGAGTGCCACTGAGTCCCATGGGGCCTCTGGATCCCATCAGAAACCCACCCACACCGGTGACAGGAGAGGAGGAGAAGAGACACTGACATTCTAACAAGGCTACTGTTGTTTTTAAGAAATGTGCTCTTAAAAAACTAGTTTTAAAAGATGTAAGTAGTACCTCTAGTAGTTTGAAAATATGTATCAAAAATTTTAATGCCCAGTCCTTTAGACCAAACTGTCAGACATTTTTCCTACAGATATATTTGGAAAAGTTTTCCAAGATTTATGTACAAAGAATGTCAGCGCAGTGTGCATTTTAACAGTCTATAACTGAATAAAATCTAAATGCTTATCAAATGAAAACTGGTTAAACAAGTTATAGAAAATCTATGTTGTAGAAAGAGATTACAAAAAAGGAAAGAGAGAAGGCTAGAAAAGCCCCTGTGGGTGGAGTTGCAATTGCAGGTATGTGTGTGTAACTGTTTGTTTTTTATATATACAGAAGCTCCTGGACTATTGATGGGGTTACATTCCAACTAACCCATCATAAGTTGTGAAATAGCAAAGGTCACAAATACATTTAATACACCTAGCCTGCTGAACATCATGACTTGGCCTAGCCTACCTTAAATGCACTCAGAACATTTAATTAGCCTCCATTTGGGCAAAATCATCTAACACAAAGCTTACTTATAATAAAGTATTGACTATCTCATGTAAATTATTAAATACTCTACTGAAAGCGAAAAACAGAATGATTGCACGGGTACTCAAAGTACGGTTTTTATTGAATGTGTATTGCTTTTACACCATCATAAAGTCTAAAAATCATTAAGTCAAACCATCATAAGTTGAGGACCATCTGTATGCAGAAACAGATGCTTGTATGCATGAGTTATATATCCATATATATAAAATATATATGTTGTGTATATATATGTATATGTATATTTTTCTAACTGAACAGTCCTAGGACCCAGGTTTTGGTTTCCAAACACCAGTCTCTAATAAAAGGGACCAGAGTTGCTTGGAGAAATGGTTAACACAAGGATTAGGTCATAGGAAATACAAGTTGTTCCCAGGACACTATGTGGTAGAAAAGAGTAAGGAAGTACTCAGGAAATAAATGATGGAGGTTATGTCAAAAGGACATAGGAGCCCACCAGAAGGAGCCCCATGGCCAAGGCTGAGGCAATTTGAACAACAAAATAAGTAAGATTAGCACTGGAGTATAACCCACAGAATAAAATGTAAATAAGTCAACTTTTATGAATAATTAATTGAATACATAAATGAGAGAGGAAGACCATCACTTCCTTGCAGTCAAATACCAACCAACCATAAAGAAAGAAAATAGAAAATTACTATTGGGTAATAACTCAGTAGTAATGGATGAAGTCAAGAACAACCAAGGGATGCTAAAATGAATATGTGAGAGTATAATGACAAAAAACATATCCACAAGATATTAATTAATGACAAATGTAAAAATAGTAACTTTACAGAGGAGAAAGCTGGCATATACCATCTCATTCTTTTTTTTTTTTTTTTTTTTTTGAGGTGGAGTCTCACTCTTGTCGCCCAGGCTGTAGTGCGGTGGCACACTCACGGCCACCCCAGCATTGCTGGGCTCCGGCAATCCTTCTGCTTTAGCCTTTCAATTAGCCGGAACTACAGGTGCGCACTACCACGCCTGGCTAATTTTTGATTTATTGTAGAGACGAGGTCTCACCAAATTCCGGGCTGGTCTCGAACCCGTGGGCACAGGTTATCCACATGCCTCGGCCTCCCAAAGTGCTGGGATTATAGGCTGAGTCACCGAGCCTGGCCACCATCTCATTCTTGAGATCAAAGTTAACCTCAGTAGTTGTAAGACATGGTGATGTAATTTACATTGATATAAAGCTCTAAGAAGGGCACAACATCACTTCTGTGGTTTTCTTACCAAAAGTGGAGCCTCAATCTCATAATGAGAAAACATCAGACAAACCCAATCTGAGGGACACCATACAAAATGACTGGCCTGGAGTCTTTAAGAGCATCATGAGAGCCGGGCTCGGTGGCTCAGCCTGTAACCCCGCACCTTTGGGAGGCTGAGGTGAGCGGATTGCCTGAGCCCGCGGGTTCGAGACCCGCCTGGGCAGCGAGACCTCATCTCTACAATAAATCAAAAAATCAGCCGGGCGTGGTAGCACATGCCTGTAATTCTGGGTACTTGGAAGGCTGAGGCGGAAGGATCGCCGGAGCCCAGCAGGTCGAGGCTGCGTTGGCCGGGAGCGGCCACTGCACTCCAGTCTGGGCGACAGAGTGAGACTCCAACTCAAAGAAAAAAAAAAAAGAGCAGCATGATCAAGGAACACAAAGACAGAGGCACGATCACAGACCAAAGAAGACCAAGCAGGCATGACCACAAAATGCAATGTGGTGTCCTGGATGGGCTCCTGGAACAGAAAAAGGATGATCACAGGGAAAGGGGCCAAATCTGAATGGTCTGTGGGTTAGTTGCCAGTATTGCATGCATGTTAATTTCCTTATTTAAATAATTGTACTATAGTTATGTGTTGGGAGCTGGCCACGGAGGCCCACTGAGTATTAGGGATCAGAAAGGGCCATTGACCCCGCGACCACTAGGATGCATTCAGGAGCTATTGACCCCATTTCCTCCCCCTTTCTACTCAGCACTATAACCAGAATAAGCTCCTGTAAGCTCAAAAGAGAAAAACTCTGAGACCGGGACGAACACAAGCTAACTTTAGAAGCGCATTGTTCCCATTTTCCACAAACTGCAGTTTTGGCTTTCACACAACTTGCAATTCAAACTCAGGTCACGTCTAAGAGCCTTAGTATTGGTCATAGGCTTCTGGGTTGTGATTTTAGGATTTATTGAAGTTAAGGTGTAAATTGTAGAATATAGTTTTAGAAATATAAGTTTAGACAGCCATTTTGTTGAAAGAATGTGGCTAGGTTACTTGCAGGTAGCCCACTGTGAACTTTGGACTGGTTCACATTCCAAACATTCTGGGATGGGCCACTTTAGCTTGCAAAGTAAGTATTTAAGTTTCTATAGAATCATTTAACTTGGTATTAGTATAAATCAGCATAGGATGAAAAAGGTTTATAGGATAGGTCAGTCACGGATTAAGGTTAGCATTTGTTATGGGATTTTTAGGTTATCATTTAACTTGGTATTAGTATAAATTAGGTTAGGACGAAAAGGGTTTATAGGCAGTCATGGATTAAGGTTAACATCTGTTATGGGATTTTCTTCCTCATACCTGAAAGAACATCTGGTGGGTGGGGGATGCCATGAAAGACATATGAGTATAAAAGCCCAATGTTGACATTCAATAAAGGTCTTCTGCTCAAATCTAAACAGTTGTTCAAGTCTTTGTCTCTGTCTCTGTCTCTGTCTCTGTCTCTGTCTCTCTCTCTCTCTCTCTCTCTCTCTCTCCCTCCCTCTTTCTCTCTTTCTCACAAACGCCTACGCCGTCTCCACCTTTGGGGTACCCTGAACATGGCAGGAGCTGGACTCCGGCAGTTATGTCAAATGGTAACATTAGAAAAAGCTGGATGAACAGTATAGGAAAACTCTATAAACTATGGCATTTAATAAACGTTTCTATAAACCTAAAAATAATTCAATATAAAATGTTAAACAAAGAACAAGGTATGTTTGTATACATTTATATGAAATGAATGTCAAGATGTTTTAAGCTTTTAAAAAGTGAAAAACAACAAAAAAAGCAATGACCAGAATGGTATATGAAATATGATTTCTTCTGAGTGATGAATCCATGTGGATATATATATACACACACACACACACATAAATATGCACACACATACATGTGTATAAACATATATTAAGCATACATATTCAGTATTATACATAATTAATTTTGTTGTACAAAAACCCCAAAATATTACTGGCAACTTGGGAGGAGAGAAGGTAGAGGTTAAAGAGGGAAATGAGGCTTCTATTTCTGAGGGTTTTTTAGAGTTGGAGTCTCATTCCATCACCCAGGCTGGAGTGCAGTGGCATGCTCATGGCCACCCCAGCGTCAACCTGCTGGATTCAGGCGATCCTTCTGCCTCAGCCTTCCATGTAGTCAGAACTATAGGCGCGTGCTACCATGCCCAGATAATTTTTTAAATTTTATTGTAGAGATGAGGTCTCACCATGTTGCCCAGGCTGGTCTTGAACCTGTGGGCTCAGGCAATCCTCTCGCCTCAGTCTCCCAAAGTGCTGGGATTACAGACTTGAGTCACCACATCCAGTCTTATTTTTGAGTTTTCATTGAGTTTACATTTCTACACATGTAAGGATTATCTAAGCAGGAAATTATGATTCTTTCCCTGGCTTTTTTTTTTTGGTACCTCTCTACACTAAAATAAATGAATGGGAAAAAACTGAAAATAGTTCATCTATAATAATTAGAATATAAATTGAGGGTTTGCTTTTTGTAAAGATTTTTTTAGAAATAAGCCTTTAGTGCTATTGCTTAACTCCTCTATAACATGATCTTTTTTATACACTCCCCAATATCTTTAAGAGTCTAAACCACACATAATTTGGAGAGAAAAGGCTCCCTACTCACTACTATTAAATATTACAACCTGTTTCACCTTTAGTGAAACAAAGAACACATGGATTATGCTGATCTAGGTTTATGAAACTTTAGCTAGAAAAAAATATCAGGTTGGGTACAGTGGTTCATGTCTGTAATCTCAGCACTTTGGGAGGCCAAGGTGTGAGGATCACTTGAGGCCAAGAGATTGAGACCAGCCTGGGCAACATAGCAAGACCCCAACTCTACAAAAAAAACTTTAAAAATTAGCCATGAATGATGGCATGGCATTCACCTGTAGTCCCATTTACTCAGGAGGTTCACCTGAGCCCAGGAGTTCAAGCCAACTGCACTTCAGCCTGGGCAATAGAGCAAGGACTCTGTCTCTAAACATTAAAAAAAAGAAAAAGAAAAGAAAAGAAACAGTCACTTGTAGAGGTTTTGAGATGTGTGAACTGTCTCAATGGCCAATAGATCCTCTAACAGTCACACTCTTCTCTGTGTTTACACATCTTGTTTCCTCAGCCTAAAATGTTCTTTCCCTTTGCTTTGTAGCAGACCCACAAAAGACCCACAAAAGATCAAGTCACATCTGACCCTGGAGGGAAACCATTTTACATTACAGCTAAGAGCATGACAAAAAGGACAGTTTCTATGAAACTTTCCTTTAGACTAGAACAGGAATTGTCCAAATTTTTCTGTAAAGGCCTGAGATGGTTAATATTATGTGTCAACTCAAGTGGCTCACAGGATGCCCAGATATCCTGTTAGATATTTTGGGGGGGTGCCAGTGAGGGTGTTTCCAGAAGAGAGGAACATTTGAATTGGTGGAGTGGATACAGCAGATGGCCTCCCCAGTGTGGGTGGGCCTCATCCGTTCATTGAGGGTCTGAATGGAACAAGGCAGAGGAGGTAGAATTCTCTCTCTGCCTGCTGGCTTGAGCAGAGCTGTCTAGCTTGAGCTGAGATCTACCTTCCCCTGCCCTCAGTGCTCCTGATTCTCAGGCCTTCAGACTCTGCCTGGAATCTCTATAATCAGCCCTCCACTTTTAGACTTTTGAAGGACGCCAACTACTTTCCTTGGTCTCCTGCTTGAAGACAATAGATTAACCACCTGAGCAAATACATTGTAATTATATTGGCTTTGCTTCTCTGGAGAAGCATGACTAATACAAGAGTCACAGTGTAAACAGGCTTTGTGGGCCACATGCTATCTCTGTCATACACTCATCTTTGTTTGTTAAACCTGTTAAAATAGAAAAATCATTCTTAGCTCATACTGAGTTCCCAACCTAAGGGCCATGGACAAGTTACTGCAAAATTCCAGACATATTCCATCTCAAGACTGAATAAATAACATATGTCACACACATATGTACACACAACAAATTATTTTTCAAAGCATTACTGAATCCATCATAGCTTCCCGTCCTTATTAATTTTCTTAATCAGTGAGTACCGGAATTGCAACTGGAATTATGTGGCGTGTCCATTAAATGCCTCCATATGACAAAGGAGTCCTCATGCAAGGACTCAGAAATGTGATTTTCATGTGCCTTCTTAAAGGAATTACCTAAGGCTGCATTTCAGTCAAATAAGAGGAAGTCATGTGACCCAGAAGGAACAAATCAAACCCAGAGGGTAACAATGGAAAGTCTCAGAAGGAGAATTGTGCAGCAGACCTGGAGGGAAACCATTTTACATTACAGCTAAGAGCATGACAAAAAGGACAGAAAAAATATGTGACTGCAACAAAGATACGTTTTGTAAGGGGAAAAAGCCATTTAAAAACTTGAGAATGAAAGAGCTGCGTAAGAAAGTTAAATCTAATATGAATTAAACTAAAATGTGATATGGTCTTACTCAGTTAAAGGAGTAGAAAGAGAGACCATTTGATAGGAAAACTCTTTGAGTGACCCAGGGGTTGTAACGTTAGACTATAAGAAGAAAATGTTAACCTAACATAGACTTTGTTCCAGCAGTAAATAATATTTATACTGTTATAATTAGGTAAATTCTCTTTGCTGCTTTTTAGTAGTTGGATATTTTGTAAAGAAAGTATAGAGAATTCAGCTAGGATTGCAGAACAAAATGTAAATAACACCAATGACAAAGTAAAAACAAATGTGTTACTAAAGACGTCAACAGTCTAGAAAGGGGATAGGGGAAGCAGATAAAGGCTATCGGTATTAATATCCTCATCATACAGATCAGAGCATCTGAAAGCACAGTCAAAAGTTCCAAGGCATAGCTAAACTCCCATCTTTACCACAGCACTGATCACAATAGCCAAGATGTGAAATCAATGTAAGTGTCCATCATGGATGAGTGGATAAGGAAAATGTGATGTGTGTATATACACGGTGGAACACTGCTCAGCCATAAAAAGAATGAAATCCTGCCATTTGTGAGAACATGAATGAACTTGGAGGGCATTGTGTTAAGTGAGATAAGCCAGGCACAGCAAGACAAACACCACATGGTCTCACTTGTATGTAGGAATCTAAAAAAGTTGATCTCATAGAAGTAGAGAAGAGAATGATGGATACCAGAGGCTGAGGGGTTTAGTGAGGAAGTGGGAATAAGGAGATGTTGATCAAAGGATACCTGAGTAAAGTTAGATAGGAGGAATTCATTTCAGGAGATCTGTTCTATGGCCAAGTGTTAATTAGTTAATAATGATATATTGTATTCTTGAAAAATGTAGAGTGGGTGTTATGTGTTCTCACCACAAAAATGATAACTATGTGAGAAAAAAAGTCAGATAATGACAAGTGTCGGTGAGGGCGCACAGAGAAACTGGAATCCTCTGCCTTGCTGTTGGGATATAAAAATGGTGTAGCTGTTGTGGAAAACAGTGGTGGTTCCTCCAAAAGCTAAACCTAAAATTACCATACAATTCAGCAATTTCACTCCTAGCTAGATACCCCAAAAAACTGACAGTGGGAACTCAAAATGATACTTGAGCATCAATATTCATAGCAGCATTATTCACAACAGTCAAAAAAGTGGAAACTGCTCAAGTGTCCATCAGCCAATGAATAGACAGATAATATGTGGTACACCCATGTATTGGAATATTATTCACCCATAAAATACATGTGATAACATGGATAAATCTTGAAAACATTATGCTAAATGAAAAAAGCTATTCGCAAAAGGATGGACACTATAATTCCACGTATATGAAGTCCCTAGAATAGGCAAATTTGTAGATAGAAAATAGAATAAAGGTTGGTTGGGGGTTCTGTTTAGGACAATAAGAAAGTTCTGGAGATGGATAATGGTGATGGTTACACATCATAAATGTACCTAATGCCACTGAATTGCACACTTAAAGTGGTAAGTTTTATGTTATCTATATTTTATCTATCTATCATCTAATCTACCCATTTATCTAAATAGGGGGAGATACCTAGAGTGTACCAGGGATGCAGGATGGCTTTTCTTTCCTTTTTAAATCATTTTCAGTGTTTCTAATATTTGTTTCACTTTGAATATATATTGTATAAGGAGCTCATGGTCTGGTATGACATAAGGAAATCAATGATTGTTGTTTATGGTAATGTACACACAGAGCTGGGGGCATCTAAGTCAGACCGTGGGGTGCCTCAGAAGGATGCCCAGAGAGAGAACAATGGGCAGGAACAAGCCAAGCAAAGATGTGGGGGCAGACAAGAAAGGACATTCTAGGTAGAACCAGCATGAAAAGTATTTGTGTTTTACTGCAGGTGACTGGGTCAGTGAGGTTACTCAGGGTCAAGTTCCTCATCTATAAAATGGTGACAATAATCATTAATATCCTATAGGATTATAGGGTAATTAAGGGAGGTCGTGTGTAGAAAGGGCTTTACAGAGAGGCTGACATGGATTAAGTACTTGAAAAGGCTAGTTATTGCTACTCTCAATATCACTGTGATAAGCTGCAGCCAGACTGCAGGCTTTAAATTTGGTCTGGCAGCTTACTTACTGAGTGTGCTTGGGTGAGTGAGTTAACCTGTCTGTGCCTCAGTTTCCTATTCTGTAAAATGGGGATAAATAATAGTACTTCCCCTTTAGGGTGTCATGAGGATCAAATGACTTAGTACACATAAAATAATGACAACAATGCCTGGCATATGAATTAGCTATTATTATTTTTAATGACTATAAAAACCAGGACACTTCAGGAAATAGTAGAAAAGAGAAATGGAATAGCTAGAAGTGCCTGGAAAAAGAGCAATGTAAAAGTCATCTTCATTGAAATGGAAAGCAAATAGTCTTTGAAGAAAGTTGGCAGAACAAGAAGTGGAAGTTAAAATATGCTATTTAAAGTTACAATGGTGGCCAGACTTGGTGGCTCAGCCTGTCATCCCAACATTTCAGAAGGCCGAGGCAAGTGGACTGTCTGAGCCTGTGGGTTCGAGACCAGCCTGGGCAACTTGGCGAGACCTTGTCTCTACAATAAGTAAAAAAAAATTAGCTGGGCGTGGTAGCATGTGCCTGTAGTTCTGGCTACTTGGAATGCTGAGGCAGAAGGATCGCCGGAGCTCAGCAGGTCGACACTGGGGTGGCCATGAGTGTGCCTCTGCTTTCCAGCCTGGGTGACAGAGTGAGACTCCAACGCAAAAAGATAAAAAAATTTTTTAAAGTTACAATGATAATCAATAACTATTCTAAAATATTTATATATTTTAAAATACTTATGAATACATTTATATAATTGATAAATACCAATATCATATATATTAGTTATTAAATATATTTATATCATAAAGCTATGAAATAATGGGAAGAAAAGAGTAGTAAGTAAAGTGAGGCAAATTCTCATTTTTCTCAGCAAAGATCAATAGAGCTAAAGTCATTAAATCAATAAGTGAGAGTACAAGCATATTATCTGGGCTAAAGAAAATAAATACTGAAAGATTTACAAATAATAGGAAATCTCACAATACTATAAGCTGATTCTTTAAAAAAATGAATAAAGGCCAGGCTTGGTGGCTCAGCCTGTAATCCCAGTACTTTGGAAGGCCAAGGCGAGTGGATTGTCTGAGCTCACAGGTTCGAGACCCACCTGGGCAACTTGGCGAGACTTCATCCCTACAATAAATCAAAAAAATTAGCTGGGTGTGATAGTGCGCTTCTGTAGATCCAGCTACTTGGAAGGCTAAGGTGAGTGGATTGCCTGAGCCTTTGGGTTTGAGACCAGCCTGGGAAACTTGATGAGACCTCATCTCTACGATAAATGAAAACAATTAGCTGGTTATGGTAGTGTGTACCTGCAGTTCTGGCTACTTGAAAGGCTGAGGCGGAAGGATCGCCAGAGCCCAGCAGGCTGACGCTCGGGTGGCCGTGAACATGCCATGGCCTGGGCAACTGAGTAAGATTCCAACTCAAAAAAAAAGAGAAAGAATAAAATAGTCAAACCTTTAACAAAACCGGCCATTAAAGAGAGATAAAATAAGAAATTTTCTTTTATATTATATAGCCAAAACCACAAAGACATGGAGTCCAAACAGCACAATGGTAAGCAACTCCTGGATCAACATGGAAATCGAAATAGAGATTAAAAGATACTTGGAAACAAATGAAAATGAAGAAACATCTTACCAAAATCTCTGGGATGCCATGAAAGCTGTAGTAAGAGGGGAATTCATATCTCTACAAACGCACATGAAGAAAATGGAAAGATCACAAGTGAACAGCCTAACAAGTCACCTACGGAGGCTGGAAAAGCAACACCATCAAAACCCTAACTTCAACAGAAGAATTCAGATCACCAAAATAAAAGCCCAAATCCAGGACATAGAAGTCAAAAAGATAATACAAAAACATCAATGAAACAAAAAACTGGTTCTTCGAAAGAATAAACAAGATTGATAGTCTCCTAGCTAGACTGACCAAAAAATAGAGAGAAAAAGCCCAAGTAAACACAATCAGACCCACAAAAGATCAAGTCACATCTGACCCTGAAAAAATACAAAAGATTATCAGAGATGACTATGTACACATGTATGGAAACAAACTTGAAAACCTAAAGGAAATGGAGGACTTTCTGACATAACACAACCACCCTAGGTTGAAACAAGAAGAAACTGAGACCCTAAATAGACAAATAAGAATCCAGGAAATTGACTACATCATAAGAAAACTACCTACAAAAAAAAGCCCTGGACCAGATGAATTTTCAGCAGAATTCTACAAAACATACAAGGAGGAACTGATACCAATCCTATTGAAAGTATTCCAGGCAATTGAGAAAGATGGAACTCTCCCCAACATTTTATGAAGCTAACATCACATTGATAACTAAGCCAGGAAAAGACCCAACAAAGAAAGAGAACTACAGGCCAAAATCCTTGATGAACATAGATGCTAAAATTCTCAACAAGATCCTAGCAAACCGGATTCAACAACACAACTCAAAAATCATCCACCATGACCAAGTAGGCTTCATCCCTGGAATGGAGGGCTGGTTCAACATTCGTAAGACTATAAACGTAATTAAACACATCAACAGACATAAAAACAAAAACCACCTGATTATATCACTAGATGCAGAAAAAGCTTTTGATAAAATCCAGCACCCTCTTGATAAAAACCCTCGAACATCTAGGCATAGATGGAGCATACCTCAAAATAGTAAGAGCCATCTATGAGAAGCCCACAGTCAGAATACCACTAAATGAACAGAAAATGGAATCCTGAAAACTGGAGCAAGACAAGGATGCTCACTCTCACCCCTCCTGTTCAACATAGTTTTGGAAGTCCTAGCTAGAGAAATCAGAGAAGAAAAGGTGATCAGGGGTATCCAAATAGGAAAAGAGGAAGTCAAGTTATCTCTCTTTATAGACAACATGATTCTATACCTTGAAAACTCAAGAGAATCTGTCAAAAACCTCCTTGCACTGATAAAGGACTTTGGCAAAGTCTCAGTGTATAAAATAAATGTGTAAAAGACAATCACATTTCTATACACCAATAATAAACAAACAGAAACTCAAGTAAAAAGCACAATTCCATTCACAATAGACACACACACACACACACACACACACACACACACACACACAAATGAAATACCTTGGCATCTTCCTAACCACAGATGTGAAAGAACTTTACAATGAAAACTAGAAAACACTGCTCAAAGAAATCAAAGAGGGCACAAACAAGTGGAAAAATATTATTCCATGCTCATGGATTGGAAGAAGCAACATTGTTAAGATGTCCATTCTGCCTAAGGCAATCTACAGATTTAACACAATGCCCATCAAATTACCAGCAACATTATTTTCAGACCTAGAAACAACAATACAGGAATTCATATGAAAACATAAATGACCAAGAATAGCCAAAACAATCCTCAGCAAAAAAAAAAAAAAAACCCAAAAAACAAAGCAGGAGGTATCACACTTCCAGATTTTAAACTTTATTATAAAGCTACAATAATCAAAACAGCCTGGTATTGGTACAAGAACAGACATATAGACCAATGGAATAGAATTGAGATTTCAGAAACAAAACTTCAATTTCTCAACCAACTTATCTTCGACAAAGGCTCCATCACCAACCACTGGGGAGAGGAGAACCTATTCAGTAAATGGTGCTGGGAAAACTGACTGATCACATGTAGAAGATTGAAACAGAACCCCTACCTATCCCCATACACAAAAATTAACTCTAAATGGATCAGAGACTAAACATAAAACCTCAAACTATAAGAACCTTATATAATGCAGGAGATACTCTTATGGAACTGGCAACCACTTCCTGATCAAAACCCGAAGTGCCCAGGACATAAGCGATGACATAGACAAGTGGAACTTCATCTAACCGACAAGCCTCTGCAAAGCCAAAGAAGCCATCAAGAGAGCAGGGAGACAGCTCACAGACTGGGAAAAAATATTTGCCAACTCCATGTCTGACAAAGGCCTAACATCTAGGATCTACAAGGAACTCAAACGTGCTGAAAAGAAAAAAACAAACAGCCCCATTACAAAGTGGGCAAAAGATATGAACAGATAGTTCTCAAAAGAAGTCATACGAGTAGCCAACAGAATCATGCAAAGATGTTCAGCCTCACCAGTCACCAAGGAGATACAAATTAAAACTACACTGAGATACCGCCTAACTCCAGTCAGAATGGCCATCATCAATAACTCAAAAAGTAACAGATGCTGGAGAGGATGTGGCGAAAAGGGAACACTTCTACACTGTTGACAGGAGTGTAAACTACTACAGTCTCTATGGAAAACAGTGTGCCAATTCCTAAAACTTCTAAAAATAGACCTTTCATATGACCCCACAATCCTCCTACTGGGAATATACCCAGAAGAGCTCAAATCACTCTATAAAAAAGATACCTGCACATGTATGTTTATCGCAGCATTGTTCACAATAGCAAGAACATGGAACCAACCATGCTGCCCAGCAAAAGAGGACTGGATTTTAAAAAAGTGGTTCATATACACAATGGCATATTATGCAGCCATAAAGAAGAACAAAATCATGTACTTCGCAGCAACCTGGATGGAATTAGAGTCTATAATACTGAGTAATCTTTCGCGGAAACAAAGAACTGAGTATCGCATGTTCTCACTCATAAGTGGACCTTGAACAACTACCATAATACTATAAGAAAAGGATTGACAGTAGCGGGAAACTGCGGGGGCAGGGAGAGGATGGGAAGGTGGGATGAACAGTAGTGGAAATCTGCCCGAGGAAGGAGGGACACACCTCATCAACAAGGGTAACTGCACAATGAATATTTGTATACCTAACCCTGAATTATACCCCATAATTTTAAAATAAAAAAATTTAAAAGTTAAAAAGAATAAAACAGTCAAACCTCTAACAAAACCGACCAATAGAGATAAAATAAGAAAATATTTTTAAAATGGGGTAAGTGCATATAACAATTTTAACAAAAAAGGGAGACATAACTACTGTATTTTTACAGAATAGAATAGCACTAGGTATAAATAGCATTACGCCATTGATGTTAAATGGACAATCTTGCATGCTAGTGGTAACCAATTAGAAAAATGCAAAACATAAAAACAAAAAAAACTTACCACTCATAATAACAACAATATTACAAATATTTTATTTGTAACATATCTGTAGAATATCAAGTCATATACATAGTAAAAAATGAGCATATACCTTTATGGAGAAAATTATAAAATGTTATTGATGGACAAAAAAGAAGATTTAAATAAAGAGGAATGTGCCTTATTTCAGGGCAAGAAGTCTTGATATTTTTAAAAATGCCATTTCTCTCTGTATTAGCATAGAAGTATAATGTAATCCCAATAAAAGTTTAACTAGAGATTGTCACACAAAGTGATCTGAAAACTAATATAGAATAAAAAGCAAAGAATTTCATAGATGGGAGAGCCATCCTGACATTAGCTGATGATTGCCACCCATTTTATTCTGTGTTGACATTTGCTGATTCTGGAGTAGCATTTTAAAAAAATCAAAAGATCTAACACGTGTGTAACTGACTTCCAGATGAGAGGAGAAAGAACAGTGAACAAGCAATATTTGAAGAGATAATAGCCATAACTGTTCCAAGATTGCTGAAAGAAATCAGTCCAAAGACTTTAGAAGTTCAGCAAACTCCAAGTAGGAAAAAAATCTGGAAATTTCATAACCACATTGCTAAAAATCAAAGCTAAGAGAAAATACTGAAAGCAATTCCAGTGGGAAAAGACATATTTACTTCAAAATAGCAACAATAAGATTGATAGCTCACCTTTCAATATGCAACTCAAATGGAAATGCAATGGCAACTTTAAAGCTTTCCCTCAACCCAGCTTTACTACGGTATATATTGTATATACTTAACATATACAATGTAATGTTTTGACATATGTGTATTGTATGTTATGAAATCAAGATAATTACCACAATTAAGCTAAGTAACATATCTATCACGTCACAATTTTCTTTGTGCATGCATATGTGCCTGCATGCCTATGTGTGTGGTAAGAACACTTAAGATCTACCCTCAGAAAATTGCAAATATACAACACAGTATTATTACCTATAGTTACCATGCTGAACATTAGATCTCCAGAATTTGTTTATCCCACATAATTAAAACCTGTACCCTTTAATCTGCAGGTCCCCATTTCTCTCACCCTCTAGCCCCTGGCAATCATCATTCTACTCTATGCTTTTGAGTTTGATTTTTTTATATTCCACATTATAAGTGAGATCATGTAGTATTTGTCTTTCCATGGCTTGCTTATTTCACATAGTATTATGTCCTCCAGTTTCATCTGTATTTTTCCAAGTGGCAGAATTTCCTTCTTTTTTAAGGGTGAATGATATTTGTTTGTTTGTGTGTGTTACATTTTCTTTATCTGTTCGTCCATCAGTGGACACTTAGATTGTTTCCATATCCTGGCTGTTATGAATAATGCTGCAATAAACATGGGGGGTGCAGATGTCTCTTCATCACACTGATTTCATTTCCTTTGGATATATACTCAGAAATGGGATTGCTGGATCATATGGTTGTTCTATTTTTTATTATGTTCCATAATGACTGTAACAATTTACATTCCCAACAGTGTACAAGGGTTCATTTTTCTCCATAACTTCACCCAAAATTTGTCTGTTGCCTTTTTGGTCATAGCCATTCTAACAGGTGTAAGGTGATATCTTACTGGGATTTTAATTTGCATTTCTCTGATGATTAGTTAAGTATTTTTTCACGTACTTCATGTGTGTGTCTTCTTGGAGAACTATCTATTCAAATATTTTATCCATTTTTAATTGGGTTATTTGATTTTTTTTAACTAGTGAGTTCTTTGTGCTCCTTCTAGATTTCAGATCTTAAATACTTATCAGATGTACAGTCTGGAAATATTTCCCCCCATTCCATAGGTTGTCTCTTCACTCTACGGATTTATTTTTAGTTTGATGCAATCCCACTTGCCTATTTTTGTTTTAGTTGCTAGTGGAATCATATTCAAAAAAATCATTGCCCAGACCCACGTCAAAACACTTTTCTTTTGGTGTTTCCTTCTAGTTGTTTCACAGTTTCAGACTATGTTTATGTTTTTTGTCCATTTTGAGTCAATTTTTGTATATGGTGCTAGATAAGGATCCAATTTCATTCTCCTGGATGTGGATATCCAGCATCCCAACCTCAGTTATTGAAGATACTTTCTCTTCCCCATTGTGAGTTCTTGACACCCTTGTTAAAAATCAGTTGACTGAAAATGTGTGGATTTATTTCTGGACCCTCTATTCTGTTTTATTGTCTGTTTTTATGCCAGCACCACACTGTTTTTATTACTTTAGAGTTGTAACATATTTTAAAATCAGAAAGTGTGATGCCTCCAGTTTTCTTCTTCTTGCTCGAGATTACTTTGACTATTCTTGGTTCTTTGTGGTTCTATATGGATTTTAGAATTATTTATTCTATTTCTGTGAAAAAATGCATTGGAATTTTAGTAACAATTGCATTGAATCTGTAGATAGCTTTTGGTTGTAGAAACATTTTAACAACATTAATTCTTCCAATACATAAACATGGGATATCTTCTCTTTTACAACATTAATTCTTCCAATACATAAACATGGGATATCTTGTATTTTCTTCACTATCTCTTATCAATATCTTATACTACTTGGTGTACAAATTTTCCACCTTCTTGGCTAAATTCATTCCTAAGTTTTTTGTTTTGATGCAATTGTAAATGAGTTTGTTTTCCTAATTTCTTTTTTAGATAGTTTGTTGCTAATATATAGAAACACTACTGATTTCTGTATGCTGATTTTATATCTTGCAACTTTACTGAATGCATTTATTAGTTCTAACAGTTTTTTTGGTACAGACTTTAGAATTTTCTATATATAAGATGATATTATCTGCAAACTTATCATTTTACTTTTTCCTTGATAATCTGGATGCTTATTTCTGTCTCTTGCCTAATTGCTCTGGCTAGAACTTCTAGTATTATGTTGAATAGACGTGGTGAGAGTGGGCATCTTTGTCTTGTTCCTGATCTTAAAGGAAACACATTCAGCTTTTCACCATTGAATATGATGTAAACCTTGGTTTTGTCATATATAGCCTTTATTATGTTGAGGTACATTCCTTCTATACCTGATTTGTTGTAGTTATTATCATAAAGGATGTTGAATTTTGTCAAATGACCAAAAAAAAGTACTTCCCAAAAAGTAAATACTAGCAAGCAGACTGGGCACTAAACATAAAGAATCCAAAATTTGGACAATGATCTGTAATTAGTGTGCATTTCATGATCTTATTTTCTTCCTTTACCTCCAGGCTTTGATTGAGGGAAGGCCTACATGGCAGAACTGTGTGTTAGAGTATGAAAGTAAAAATTTTGGGAAATGAAGCATTATTTCTAGCCACAGAATCAGGAAAAGAGGACCATACATACCAGACAGTTTTTGTCTGAAACTATTCATTTATTTCGCATTTTCTTTCTTTCTTATTTCTCTCCCAGCCCTGCCCCTAAGACTGGTCAGTTGTAGAGTTTTGTGGCCATAGTGGTGATGTCACAATCACCTAAAGTCCTGAGAAAATACTTACCTCTCTGCACAGAACTGGGAATGGGAACCTGTTGCTCAAGTAACATGGAGGAATTTCCTATTTTGAAAAATCCTTTTCTCCTCATCAGTTTGCCTTAAGGAAGCCACAGTCTCACAGTACTGTATTAAAATATGAGGGATGGGGGACTAAAACCCTGCTAAAAAATATTTGAGACCAATAAAAATCAGGAAAGAGTATCTTGAATTGAGAGAGTGGGGGGGTGGGGGGAAGAGTTTGGGAACTTGTGAAGGATTCCAGAGAAGAGAATGTTGGAGAAGGGGACATACCTAATTGAAACAACATAAGTCCCAAGATCACCCTGGAGTTACATGCATGCAGAAGAGATTTAAAGAATAGGAAAGTATTTAAAGACTAAAATATGATATAAACCACAGCCCAAGTCTCAAACTCATCTCTGAATGGAGAATGCACTAGGAAAACCCAAACAAGATAATAATGGTTTCAAAACTTAACAGACATTGAAACCACCATGCATAGAAGATGAGAGAATTTACAGTCTGAACATAACCAGGTGGATTCTATACTTAAACAATAACAACAAGAAGAACCCAGGTCCTGACACTATGATATTCAAAATATACAGAAAATAACTAAAATTAACATGAAACAAATAATCAAACAAAACTAAAACAAACAAAAAATTGAATTCTCAGGAGAATAGACAATCACAGAAAATAACTCTAAGGTGACCTAGACTTTGAAATTATCAAAGACTTGGAAGCAGCTATTTTTTATAGCCATAATCCATTATATAGTGATGAACATGCTTTAAACGAATAAAAAGAAGCTCTAAGTAGAGAAATAGAAACTATAAAGAGAACCAAATGAAAATTTTACAGCTGAAATATACAATATCTGAGATAAAAAATTTACTTGATGGGCCTAATATTAGAATGGAAATGATAGAGGAAAGAATCAATTAACTTGAAGATAAAACAGGAGAAATGTACACTCTAAAGACAGAGAAAAAATGTATTTAAAGAACATAGTCTCAGTGAACTGTGAGACAATATCAAGAGATTTAACATTCATGTCATTGATATCCCAGAATGAGAAAAGAAAGACGTTAGTGCAGGAAAAAATATGTATTTTAAGAACCAACAGTTAAGATTTTCCCAAATCTGATTTTAAAAAATACACCTAACAGATTCATATGCTCTGTGAATCCCCAACAATGTAAACTTAAGAAACAAACAAACAAAAAACAATACACATCCAGACACATAATTATCAAATTGTTTAAATCCAAATTTGAAAAAAAAGTATTGAAAACAGCCAGAGAAAAACAACATATTACATATGAAAGAAAAACTATTTAAATAACCGTGTATTTCTCACAGGAAACCATGGCACATCTTTAAAGTGCTGAAAATAAAAGACTTGTCAGTTGAGAATACTATGACTAGAGAATATATTTTTCAGGAATGAAGCTGCCATAAAAATATTTACATATTCTGTATTCTCTCCTGTTAAAATGAAAGAAGGATGTCTGAGTCTATCAAAGATTTACAATCCCTCTGTGTACTGGGCTCCCTAGGGACTTCACTTCTGCTTTCCCTTGGGCCCACAGTCTCTTCTGGATACACCCCATTTTCCTGCCCCTTTCTGCACAACTTCTTACAAGTGTGGTATACACTTGCTGTCTCCATATTTTGTCTTATATCCTGTAAATGTCCCTAATTTGGCTTCCAACCTCACTGAAACTGGGGGAGAATATCATCGAAGACCTCCATGTTGCCAAAGCTGATGGATTCTTTACTTTCTTTACCGTCCTCATCTCTCAGAAGATTGGACACAGTCTACCACTTGCGGGTTGGTCTCCATGACGCCACACTGTCCTGGTTTTCCCCGACCTTTCTGCTTCCTCCCCCCTCTCCACAGCTGGCTCCTTATTCTCTACTTAGTGCTTGGTCCTGGACTGTCTTCTTTTCTCTTTTCTCTGCTTTGTCCTTAAGGGAGCTTATCTAGTTCCATGGCTTTAAATATTGCTAATATCTAATCAATTCCTTATTTAGTATGTGACATCTCTACTTGTGCTCTGATAGGCATCACCATCACAACAACAAAACTCTATTTCTCCTCAAAGAAGAGAACTGTGCTTGACTTCCTTCTTCCCTTGTTTCATCAGTCTACCTCCTTAGATAAGTCTACTGAGCTCCCTGCTCTCGGTCTTCTGTCCAAGCCACTTTCACTTCTCACCTGGACTGTCGCAGCCACCTTCTCAGTAGTAGCTCTGCTTCTATGTTTCCCTTCAACCATCCATTCTCCCCACAGAAGATCTTTCAAAACATAATTCAGTTCATGTCACTTATATGCTTAACTCTTCCGTGGTTTCCTATGACATTACAAAACAAAACAAAACTCTTTACCAGGGCCTGCAAGGCCCTATGTGACCCAACCCTGACTATCTTTTCAACCTTGTCTTCAAGGCCTTTGCTGGTGTTTCCTCTGCCGGGATGCGTTTACTCCTAATCATTGTATGATTGGCCCTTTCTTATCATTCAAAACTCTTCTTAAATGTCACCTCTCAGAGAAGTTCCCTCTCCATCTAAAGTAGCCCTCCCCACACCAAAAGGAACTTTGCAGTTTATTACCTGATCCTCATTTGCTTACTTGTGGTTACGCTCTATCTCCTTTATGTAAGTTTCTGAAAGGCAAGCATCTTGTATTTCTTTTCATTTCTTTCTTTTTTATTTTTATTTTTATTTTTGAGTTGGAGTCTCACTTTGTCGCCCAGGCTGGAGTGCAATGGCACACTCAGTCACCCCAGCATCAACATGCTGGGCTCCAGTGATCCTTCCGCTTCAGCCTTCCAAGTTGCTGGAACTATAGGCATGCATTACCAGGCCCAGCTAATTTTTTCATTTCTTGTAGAGATGAGGCCTCACCAAATTGCCCGGGCTGGTCTTGAACCTGCAGGTTCAGGCAATCCACTTGCCTTGGCCTCCCAAAGTGCTGGGATTACAGGCTGAGCCACTGAGCCTGGCCTCTTTTCATATTTATATCTCCAGTATCTAAAACAAATCTTGACATACTGAAAGCATTCAATAAACATCTGGTTTTTTAAAGGACATTTTCAGATTCAGAAAACTAAAAGAACTTATTGTGAAGAGACTTGCTCTAAAAGAAATACAAAAGGAAGTTCTTTAGGCTAAACAGAAATGATGCCAGAAGGAAAGGAATAAAGGAAAAACAAGGAAAAATAGTAAATTTGAAGGGTAAGTGTAATGGACTATTTTTCTCCTTTCAAATTACTTAAATATATATGACCATTTAAAGCAAAAATTATAATATCATCTGAAGGAATTTCAAAGTGCACAGATGTAATACATTACACAACTATAATAGGAAGGGGAAAGAATTCTGTATGAATGCAAAGTTTTAACATTTTACTTGAAATTGTAAAATATTAACTCTAAGTAGACTGAAAAGAGTTAGGTATGTGTATTTTAATTCCCAGAGAGACCATTAAAAATAATGCAGATGATGTAGTTAAAAGTCAGTAGAGAAATTCAAATGGAACACTAAAAATACTCATAAAATCCAAATGATGAGAGAAATGGGGAACAGAGGAACAAAACATCATGAGGGATACAAATAAATTTTACAAACAAATAAAAAATAAAAATAAAGGAAATAAAAACAAATTAAAAGATTTATAGAATCATATCAATAATTAAGTTAAATGTAAACATACCACAAGGGGCATATGTTGGCAGATTTGATTTTTTAAAACAAATCAAATTATATGTTGTCTACAAGAAATCCACTTAAAATATAATGATATAAATGGGTTAAAAAGATGGAAAAAGACATGCCGTGCCACACTAATCAAAATTAATTTAAGTGTCTACATTAATAATAGAGGGTGCAGAGTTTGGAAAAAGGAAACTTAGAATAAAAAGGGCATACTATTATGATGAACAGGTCAATTAACAAAGAATATAACAATCCTAAAAGTACATGTACTTAACAATAAACTTTCAAAATACATGCAGCAAAAAACAACTAAAAAGAGAAGTAGCCCAATCCATAATTACATGTAGAGACTTCAACACTTCTCTCTCAGTAATCAATAGAACATGTAGACAGAAAATCAGTAAGGATATAGAGACCTGGACAATACAATCAACCCACTTAACCTAACCAACACTTAAAAAACACTGAAGGCAACTATAATGATATATGCATTCTACCAGTGCACATAAAACACTCACTAAAAGACAAACCACAAACCAAATGTAAGCAAATATAAAATAATTGAAATCATACAATGTATGTTTTGTGACCATAATGGAGCTAACTTGGAAATTAGTAACAGAAAGATATCTGGAAAATTCCCCCAAATATTTGGAAAGTAAACCACACTTATAAATTACTTTTAAGTAAAAGGGAAAATCAGAGAGGAAATTAGAAAATACATTGAACAGAATAAAAATGAAAATTTGAGCATATCAACATTTGTGTGATATAGCCAAAGCAGTGCTTAGAGGAAAATTGATAGCAATGAATATTATAAACACCTTTATTTAAAATGAAGCAAGGTTGTACATCATTAATCTAATCTTCCACTTTAAGAAACTATTTTTAAAAATCCAAAGCTAGCAGAAAGAAATAATAACAATATGAACAGAATTAATAAAATCTAAAAAATAAAAATCAATGAAACCAAAAGATAGTTCTTTGTTTTGCTTTATTCTTACTTTTTTATTTTAAAGATGTCTAGGGTATAAGATATTTCTTTGAAAAGATCAATACAATTGATAAGACTCTAACAAACTGGAAAAAAAAAGAGAGAAAAAGAGGGGACAAAAATTACCAATATCAAGAATGGGAGACATTAAAAGTCATGTGAACATTAAAAAATACATATATCATTAATAACTTACTACTGTCCATAAACTCAAGAACTTACATAAAAACAGAACAATGCCTTGACAGACACAAACTATAAAAATTCACTCAAGAAAAAAATAGATAACAGGAATAGTCATATATCTACTATGGAAATTGAATTTATAGTTTGAACCCTTCCAACAAAGAAAACCACAGAAAACAAATCAGTTGATTTCACTGGTGAAATCAATTCTACATCAGTGAACATTTAAGGAAGAAATAATACCAATTCTACACGATTTCTTCCAGAAAGTAGAAGAGAAGAAAACAATTCTCAGCTCATTTTGAGACCAGCATTACCCTGATACTAAAATAAAATAACATTACATGAAATAAAAGATATAGTCCAATATCCTTCATTATACATTTTTTTAAATTGGCAACATCCTTCATTAAAAATATTTTTAAAATCAGCAAAATACTAGCAAGTTCAATCCACACATATAAAAAAAGAGTAACGTGACCAGGTGGAGTTTATCTCAGTAATGAAAGTTTGATACAAATTAAACTTCCAATCATTGCAATTCACCATATTAACAGACTAAAGAAGAAACATTGCATGATCAATTCAATAGATGCTGAGAACGCATTTGACAAAATCCAACATCACTTCATGATTTTTAAAAAAAGCCTCATAGCTAACTATGAACTTTCTTGATAAAAAAAAAACAACAACAACTCCAGCTAATGTCATACTTAATGGTGAAAGACTGAATGCTTTCTCTCTCCAGAGAAGTTTCTTCACCTGTGTACAAGGAGACAAGGACAAGAATTTTTATTGAAATGTCATTTGAAATAAGCATTAGAGATTAGAAAGAGCCTAAATGTTCTGTAAGAATTTATTTTGGGTCAAAAATAAATAATTCAACAAATAATTAAAATTATACAAAGTATGTTTCTAGTACAGGCCTCCTCCACTAGGTAAGTGTACTAGGAACCCATCAGCATCCGTATACCACCTAGCATTGTTGTGAGAGGTGAGACTTCCGTGAAATTTTGGGGGGAGATTCTTTCGGCATGTGTTGCCCATTTCATGATGAATGATTTACGAGCGCACCCGCCCACACCTAACTGAGTGGTCAGCAGGTTTTGACCAAACACAGCATGGCCCCCATGCTCCACCCTCCCCATTCACTGGATCTCACTCCAAGTGACTTTTTTTGTATGTTTTTCTCCAGATGAAAAAAATCTTAAAGGGAAACATTTGGCTGATGTGAAAGAGGTGAAACAGAAAAATAGCAGAAGCACTAAAAGGCATCAAAATCGATAAGGTCAAAAACTGTTCTGAGCAGTAGAAAAAGCCTCTCGACAGGTGTATTGCATCAAATGGAGAGGACTTTGAAGGGGACTGGAATTTAAACATGTAAGAATAAATACACAATTTTTAATAAATTTGGGGTATTTTTGTGTTCCCCTCATAAAATGGTACATATTATGTGTAATATATAAATACATTTATATAATATATAACTTTATACACTATATATGGTATTATGTAGTAAAAGATAATAAAGGGAAATGTAAATAAAAGATTGAGGCTAATGTACCCCCTCTGTGTTAGGATGAAAGATAACAGAACTGGAGAGAAATTCTTAGGCAGGCTTAAACTATGTCTACAATGTTTTATGTCTTTTAAAAACTGGAAGCAAATATATCCATATTTCAAGATTTATCAGGCTCAATAAAATTACTTATTGGTGGGTGATGGGTATTTACTACATTATTGTCTACATTTTTTTTTGTATACCTTTTTTTTTTTTCCTAATAAAAATACTAAACAGAAAAAATAGGTCCAGTACACTTGTTCTAATGAAAAAGTTGCCTCTGGAGAGAGGGGCTGGGGTAGGTGGTGGTGGGAAGGGGAAGGAGACTTGCTTTCATCACGAGTTCCTCTTTACTATTTTATTTGTCAGTTTACAATTAGAATACAAATGTTTTTATCCCTCTTTATAAAAACGATCTTACAGTAAAAAAGGTTGGAAGCCACTTCACAGATTCTTTGATGACTTGATTTTATTTGACTTTGTGTTCCCAAGTATAGCCTCAGTGCCCAGCACACGGTGGGTACACAAGACATATTTATTGATTGTGTTATTGTTTCCTAAAGATTGTAGTCTATCTCAGGGGTCCCCAATCCCCGGACCCTAAACCAATACCTGTCTTTGGCCTGTTAGGTGGCAGGCGAGTCAGCGAGGAACTTCATCTTTGTTTACAGTCGCTCCCCATCGCTGGCGATAGGCCTGAGCTCTGTCTTCTGTCAGCGTTAGAGTCTCATAAGCACGGGAACCCTATTGTGAACTGAGCGTGCAAGGGATCTAGGTTGCACGCTCCTTATGAGAACCTAATGCCTGATAATTTGAGGTGGAGATGCTAGCGCTGGGGAGCCCTGCAAATAAGACTAACATTAGCAGTGAAGTTTGACTACACAGAGACCATAATGCATCAACTGCTTACAGACTCATCTCAAAACCCTATCAGTGAGTGGTAAGTGAGTTGATGTAGTTCAATTGCACAGCTGCATCTGGTGGCAGGCTTTAAGGCAGAAGCTGACACTTATTTTAGTCTATGTGTGGACCACCCATTATTTTATTTACCACTTCCATCCATGCCTGTTTTTTGAATGGTGAGTTGTTTAATTATTTCATTATATAGTACAGTGTAATAATAATAAAATAAAGTGTGCACAATAAAGGTTATGTGCTTATATCATCCCCAAGCCATCCCTTCCCAATCCTAGTCTGTGGGAAAACTGTCTTCCATGAAACCAGTCCCTGATGCCAAAAAGGTTGGAGACCACTGGTCTATCTGATTGTTCTGTTTTCTAATCATTGGCCACAAATTTACTCTGTTCCCTTGGACAAATCATTTAACTCTATACTATTTCAGATTCCTTGTTTTAAAAATGTCAACAATTATACTTGTCTCACCTACTTCCCAATGTTATTTTAAGTTTCAAACAAGAAAATGACTATCAGTATACTGTTCTTGAAAAGTATAAAGTATACACAAATTGAAGAAATATAAGCGGCCACTGGGAGGAATTCTCAAGAGATCATGTCATCATGTAAACAACCACAGTCCACATTTTTCCAGAACAAGTTAGTGACCATTAAAAAATCTTATTTCCATATAAATGTCTTGAAACTCTGAACATGGCTTGTTGTTTGAGTGGGGTGGTGGTGGGAGCTGAGGGGTGATATTTTCGGCAGGAATACTATGGAAACTGGCATCTTTAGACATAGCTCAAAATATTTTCTTAGGAAGAAATTTCTTAAGATGCCATGATGACACACTAACCATTTTTTTGGCAATGGTCCCATGGAGTCAGTGATAAATCTTATTGTAGAGCAGTAAGAAGTATAACATTTCTTACTTGACTTAGAACCATTTTGGCTCTAGGACAGACCTGGCTGTCCCATGAGTGAGGGGC
Organism: Carlito syrichta; assembly: GCF_000164805.1. Taxonomy (NCBI): domain Eukaryota; kingdom Metazoa; phylum Chordata; class Mammalia; order Primates; family Tarsiidae; genus Carlito; species Carlito syrichta. The sequence goes on from NW_007260317.1 coordinate 480,356, forward strand.
GTGGGTGCTAAATAATCCAGGGAAGAGCAGTGATTATCCAGAGCTATGGGGCATCTCTCCAAAGATTGTGATGCTGATGTGAAGCTGTAACTAGCTGGAAGGAGAGGGTTAAGAAAAGAGGTCACCAAATATTTGTTGGCGCTGAATTAGTCACTTGGGTACTGAGTGTAATCAAAGATGAGACATGGTCCTTGCTTTTAAGGAATTTATAGGCTGAGACATTGTAACTTGGACACAATCAGCAGATTATCAGCATGGGAGGGAATAATGAGACAGAAACATATGCACTAGTCATTTCGGTTACAAACAAAAGCCACACTTTTATAGCATATTATATTTCTTTTGGATATGAAGGTGGAATGTTGTTGCTTAGCTTTACGGGTCTTTCCAGAAAGGACACAGAAAGAGAAGTCCCTTTGCTTAAGCCTCTGACATAGTGATAGAGCACGCACTTGGTTGATTTATATCTCAGAGTACCCAGAAATAGTCCAAGTGGCCTCTCATGGCTATAGGAAGTTCTCAGCTTATAATTTTGTTGTGTTCCAAAGACTCACTTGTCAGGCAGCTGTTGGACACTTGGTATTATTTTCACATTGAAGCAAAGCCACAAAATGGGGGTCGTTTATTTAGACTGGCCAGAAAAAGGGTTGTACAAATCCATTCTGAGGAATTATAACACTAATGGTATGGTAGAGTCTGGTCCCTAGGTGTAACTCTGTGTGTGTGTATGGGTGTGCAGGTGTGTGTGTATAGCAGCCATGAAAACGTACCACTCAGATCTCCTGCAACAGGAACATAACTGATTAATGGCTCTGGCTGCGGCCCTTCTGGATTGACCACTGTGTGCTGAGGCCACACTTCCCGAGAGCTGCTCCTCGTCAATGACTGAGCATGGTGGCCAAGGAAAGTAAAGCAAGTCGAATCCAGCAAGTCAAAGGGTATTGTCTTCCTGCAGACAATTTTGGCTCAAGGACTGACTCCCCAGAAGCCTGACTGAACCACTTTTGAAGCTGTGCTGTATCTGAAGACTCCTCCTATCATATGCCCTTTCCTTCCCTTGTTCGACAGACAATAGACTGGGCTGAAGGCTGTCTTCACCTTTTCAAATCCCTCCTGCCCCTGACCAGTCTCTGGCATGTCCATGTCTATTCTGGTGTCTGCTCCTTGGCAGACTCAAACTACTGCAAAGATAGTGAAAATGGTCCAGGAAAACAAGCAATAAGATGGGATTTGGGACTGGCTCACTCATCCCCCACAGGAAAAAAGGGGGCCATCCCTAATGGGTTAGGTGGGCATGAATAGTCCCTGAAAAAAGGCTCACTTACTAAAGATTTTCCTGGTGTGATCTGAGATAACAGCCATGTAGAAGAATGCTGCTGCAATACTTCAGGGATTTAAAAGATATGAGGAAAAGATGTCTACAGAGAGAGCAGAGTGTGGGTTATTGCAGAATTGTATTGAGGCCCCGAAGAAAAATAATAAGAAATTAAGCGCAGTTAACAAGTAACTAATGGCTAAGTGTGAGAGCCAGAGGACTTCTCTGGGTCATTAATAAAGAGGCCCTTATATCCTGTGGTGGAAGAACAGACACAGCCAAGCAGAACACTGAAATTCTGATAGTTGTAGTGCTTCAGAGACATGTGAATGCTCTATCAAAGGTGGTCTGTTATACTATCAAGGCTCTGTTGGAAAAATCCAGAACCCTGAAATATGTGATAGGGACATTTGGATGGATGTCCTGATATTGGCGCTAAAGACTCCCCTGAATCCTCAGAGCTAGAAGAAGACCACTCTGCTTAATAAAAAGTAGCACCTGCCCTGTGCTAGAAAACACCGCCAAAGCTTCTCCCCTGTAAGGCAACAGTTGATCCCTCAGAAGCTACCCTCACCTTCTCTCCTGGCTACCAGGCTGATAACTAGGATTAAAGCCCAGTATAACCCAACTAGAAAATGAAGAGATTAAGCAGTTGAGAAGTTATGAGAATTAGTCAGGACATAACAAGAGGAGTTAGGAGTGTATTCCTGGGACTGAATTTTTAAGGGGCTTGATCAAGGGGGCCAAGATGCGAGATTGGATAATTAAGAATTCAGTGACTGTGGATGGCTTTCTTGTGACATGGGATTTGGCCCCCTGGCAACGGTCCCAGGGGATGTGGCAAACACCCTGCTAGAGTGACTTTTAGAAGGCTGGAAAAAATTATGACCATGTCAAGCAAAGTAGAATTGTCTGAGTTGCCCTGGCAGATGACCGGGGAAGGTACAAATAAAAGAGACTGAGGGAAGCAGCCATGCTGGAATGGAGTATTAAGGCCAGAAGACCTGTCAGAGGGTTACGTTCCAAGGGAGGACCTGAAGGACACAATTCACCAAGGCCATTAGGAATGTGCTGGCAAGAGGGGAACAACACCAATAAGAAGTTCGGTGATGGCTCTTATCTGCAGGCCAAGTTTGGGCTTGCCAAAAACCATGAGGGTGATGGTGGGGGAAGCAAAATAGTAGAGCCTAAGTGTCAGTGCTTAACTTCTAAGCACAAAGTTGTAATTATGATAATGACTAGCAAAGTCAGAGGGGAAGCCAAGGGGGCTTGACTGGCAGGGAGTTGTAGAGATGGTTAAGAGAGCATGACATCCAACATGAGTGTCATTTAACATCTACACACACACACACAAAGACAAAAGTGGCCGAGTGGGAGGCTGAGCATGGTTGCCCCAATGAAAAGTCTTGCTAGTTCCTGGTCCTGAACCAATGTGCAGACCCAGTGCCCTTTAACTGTGAAGACATGGCCAGGGCTTTAGGAGGGCACACAGTAGTATAACATATTATAATATGTCCTTCCCCTAAAGGGACCTATGGCCATTTTCTCAAGTGACTGTGAAGAAAAGGAAACACTAAGACATTCTGAGGAATATTTAATACAGGGTCTGAGTGGACAGTGACACCCAGAGACCCAAAGTGCCATCATGCCCCCATATTAGAGTAGAACGTGTCGAGGTCAGGTAATAAATGGAGTCGTACAATTGTGCCTAATACAAAGTAGATGACTATTACTTCTGGACTGATTTGATTCACTACAAGAATGGCTAGGGAAGATAAAGGTTCCATCCTTTGGATATGGCTACAAAAAATGGTCTTCCATGTACAAATTCTAGAGACAAAAATATCATTAGCAAAAAGTGCTGAATATGAGAATGATTGCTAGGAGGTTGATATTCTGAACAAGAATTTATTAGACACCAAAGGTTTCTAGGAAAGACAAGAACCACAAGGACAGTTCTTCCAATCAGCTGAAGTAAGCTCATGAGGCCAACAAAGAATTATGATTGATTAGGGAAGATCTGTTTCCTCTTTCTATGGAGGTCCTTAACTTCACTTCATCTGCCCTCCATTTAAAAGCTTACTTATGGTGATCTGTTTCCAAGACCCTAGCCAGAAGCATAGAAACCTCCACTCAGCAATCAAGGACAATCTGTATATCAGAAGTGTTTAATCCCATAGGACATATGCAAGAATCTATTTCTTTACAGTGTAAGTGTTTTTCTACTATAATATTATATCCTTATATTTTCCTCTCTATTTTTTTTAGCAAGCTCTAGGATTTAGTTTGCTGCATCTCATTTCTCCAATTAGACTGGCTCTCTTTCTCTAAGCCAGTTTAGAAGGGTGGATAGGACCGACTCTTGCATAGCCTTTAGTGATAACTACCGCAATTAAACTGGGCAAGACACTTTTAAGATATGTGGTAATAACCTCCTTTATAAGTTGAAATTCCCTGCTCTAAATCCCAATCTGCATATGGAAATTACAAATTGAGTAATCCTCATATGACTTTAAAAACTCCTCTGAAAAGGGACATTTTAGCAATATGTATCAAATGCTTTAAAAATGCATATACCTTTTAGCTCAAAATCTCCATTTCTCGAAATGTTCTCTGAGGAAATATGCAAAACTGGATACAAAAGTGCATAAGAATGTTCATCACACCTTTGTTTGATGGCGGAGGGCAGGAGGAAGGGAGTGAGGCAGGGAGGCAGGAAGGACAGGGAGGAGGGGGAGTGATTACATTTCCAGCAGGGGAGTGAACATACACATTTATAGGATAAAATTCAATGAAGGGAGTACAAAAAAATAATTTTGATGTGACAAAGATATATTGCTAAGTAAAAATTAGAAGGCTACAAAGCAATAAATATTTGTTGTAAAAGAAATCAACAAACATATATTTCTGTGCTTCTAAAGTTGCCTGCACTGGTATAACTCAGAGCTTTTGTCTTATTCCAGCCTTAAGGAATCAAAACTAACATCAGGAAATTTGTACCTTTTGGGTGAAAATACATGTATTTTAAAAACATTTTTTATATGTCTGTGTATACATATATATATTCTGTACACACAAATGCACGTACACACATCAACACACACATATACAACAAAGGCAGAGAGATAGCAAGGACCTGAATAGCAAAGAATAAAATGATGGATGACTAGTGCCCTGATTGTCTTTTAAGGTTCTCCTTGGCAAGGCTAATATAATCAAGAGAAAAATTCCTATCTGCTCCACATATCAAGCAGAAAACACAAGCAAAAGCTAGATAACCACAGCTATTAAAACAACAACAGCAACCAAAGCAAAAATAATTAGCATTCTGTTTAAATGACTGTGTCAGCGCT
>NW_007260317.1:485043-498351 GCF_000164805.1 Carlito syrichta
TCATAAGATTACCATATTTCCTTGGGTAGTATCGAGCACAAAATTTTTAAATAAATTATTTATTTACTTGTTTGTTTAAAAAAGTGTACGACTTTTAAGAGTATGCTAAAACAAACCAAGATCAGGAAAATAAATCAATATTATTAAATTTTTTAATCAAAAAAAATAAAATATAGGAGTAATCCCCCCCCCCCCCCCCGCCCCACTTCTTGGCACTTGACTAGACTGTGAGTGTTATTCACGTGGGAGAAAACTCCTAAGTCAGCTGCACAATCAGCTCAGAACTCTGGGGGAGGCCCTCCCGGGCTCCCAGCCTTCCCGGGCCCCTTCACCCGCTAATTGTAACCTCCTTTCTGTTAGGCCTCATGGCTCTGGCGGGTGAGGCGTGGGGCGGGCCAGGGGAAAGCAGCAGGGCAGATGCTGCAGCTCTAAGTGAAATCAGGTGTTGCCTTCCCTGAAGCAATCTGGAAAACGTCAACCGTAAGCAACAGGTATTGGCAGCTGAGCGCTCAGCCCTCCCCATCCCCACGAGAAGTGCCCAGGCTTTCCCTCTTCCTCATGCATCCATCTTCCGTGTCTCCTCTTTTGAGTTCATTGAGTGCATTTCCATTTTGTAGATAATCATCTGACAGGATTCTAAGCATGTTGGAAACGGAAAAGTCGTAACAGAATCCACAGTATCCTACACAACACTCTTTCGTGTTGCTGCCGACGGGGGCTTCCACCTGTGCAGGGCGTACCAACGACTTCTTGCAGGAGTGAGGAGAAACGGTTGAGTCCTGACTCTCTTCTCCACATGCTGGCAGATGCAGGCAGAGACGCAGTCCGCACATGTGATGAAGTCGAAATAGTAAACGAAGCCGTGAGTACATTTTTCAGGTTTCCTTTCTTTCTCCTCTGCTAGGTCAGTCTGGAACGATTCCATCACAGAATTGCAACCCAGATTGCAGAAACACACATGTGCACATGCACAGTTGACATATGATCACCTTTATTGTGGCTGGTTGATTTGCATAATGTGCCTCAGCACATTCTGGGATTGAATCAAGCCACGCTGGGGTGCCTGGCAGCTCCGTGTCAACCAGGGTGCAGCTCCCTTGGGAGAAAACGTCTCACAGTATGGAAGGGTTCCTGGATGAAACATGGACCATTCTGAGTGTGAGTGTGGGGTCGGGGCCAGTGATTTTCCAGTCTACTTGGGGCAAATGCAATCTGCAATGTAGGCCAACAATTCTGAGTGCAATTGGTGTCTAAAGAGCAAATCAGTGAAACAACCTCAGAACTTAACATTCAGAAAAACTAAGCCACAGCTACTGGGAAAGAGCACTGGACCAGGAGTTGCTGTCAAATCTTAACTAAAAATGCTTCATCTTCCACTTCTCTTCACCTAATACCCTATATAGACAAATCTCACCCATTCCTATGACTTTATCCCTTACCTGTATGTAACCCTTTAGTCCCAAACTTAAATCTCTAGTCCAAGTTTCTTCAGAACTCAACTGGTCATATCAATCATCTCTGTCTAAACAACTCACAGACATTTTAAATGGTACATGTGAAAAAAAAACTCATCAGTCCCCCCAGTAAACCTATTTATTTTCTCATACTCCCTGAATTGAAATGACACAGTCATTTCTCAGCAACCCTGAAAATTATCCTATGTTTTTCCCTCCCTGTCATCCAACCACTGCCAAAGCTGGCCATCAAGTCCATCTTCTAAACCTTTCCCAGATTTGCCCTTCCCCAGTTCCCACCCTCTCTACTCTCATTCTGGCCACTAGAGCATTCACCCAAAGAGGTGCCATAGCCTCCCCACTGAGCACCTTTCAATCCCTTCTCTGTACTGCAGCCTGGGGAGCTTTCTAGAAGGCACAGCTACACATCTCCCATGTAGTATTCTTGCCAAACGTATTTAAACAGAATCGAATCATAAGGAAACAACCAGATGAGTCCAGATTTAGGTGTGTCCTACAAGAAAACAAGCCTGGACTCAAAAAGTGTTGACATCATACAGACAATATATAATTGTTCTAGATTAAAGAAGATTAAAGAAGACTAAAGAGACAAGAAAACTGCATGCAAACATGATCCTTGTTTGGATCCAGGATTGGCAGGGGAGGGGTGGGAATAGCTAGCACAGACATTATTGAGATGATAAAGAAAAAATTAGGATACAGACTGTGTATTAGATAATATTTAATCAATAAATGTCAAGCTTCTTAAGTGTTATAATAGGATTGTGGCTATTCAGAAGAACACTTTGTGTTGCTAGGAGACACATGCTAAGGGGTGGAATGTCATGTTGTCTTGCAACTACACCCGATAATTCAGCAGGAAAATTACATAGATAGGTGAGAGGAAGAGAAAGCAAAATGTAAACAATTGATTAATCTAGTCTTTCAATTTTCCTTCGTGTTTAAAATTTTCAAAATAAAAAATTGTGGAGGAAAAACAAGAGAGAGGAAAGTCATTCACCACCTCAAAACTATTCCTCCAATAGACATCTTTCAGGTTACAAAAACAACTTGAAGTTCTTGGAGATTAAAAAACAAGTGGAAGGGAAGGCATTAAGGATGAATACCAAAGTCATTTACTCTCACCCCAATATCTTAGGCAGGTTTCATTCAAAAATAAGCACCATAGCACAAGTTAGCACAAGACTTAAAAGCCATATGGAGACGTGGCTAGGTAGTTCAACACACACTGAATTGAAACCAGCCATTTTCACACACCCAAAAATATAAAGCCACTACATGCAACTCTCACTGAATCTTGATACTTAGCTTTATTTTAGAGATGAAAAAACCAAGGGGAAACCTTCGTTTTTTAAATGTAACTTGTTAACCTTTTAAAAACAGGGTGGTTGAATCCTTATTCCTCTTCTATTAGCATTATTAATTTGTTGTTTGCTGCCTTACAACAAAACAAGTAAAAGCAAAATGCAAACAAACAAAACACCCTATGCTGAGCCCCAATAAAAACCTGCGGCATTCAGGAGAGCAACCTGGAAGTTCTTTATGATGTAGTCCCTGTCTCCCTGTCCTTCCTCTTCCCTTATCACATCCTCTTTATTCCCTGAGCTACAGCCACATTTAACGCCCTCTACTTACTTGAATGCACAAGTTCTTGGTGGTATTTTAAGCCAAGGGACATACGGCGTGGCCCTTTATGGCACAGGTATGCCATGAAAACACCCATAATCCAAGATAGACACATTCTAGGAGAGCCCTGAAGGGAGAAGAGTTAAGTCCGGTGTGTTGGTCAGGGGAGACACAGGGGAGGCAACACATCAAAACAAGTGAAAAACAGAAGTATTTTATAACAGATCCATGGGAGAAGAGGGGTGCCCATGAGAACTGACGGAAAGCCTGGAGACTGCAGGGTGCTGAGAGAGGAGAGAGACAGAGACAGAAAGAAAGACACCTGTGGGCCAAAGCCTTGACTAGGGTCCATGGTGTCATCCAAGTAGGTTTTCCTCAGGAAGTTCCAATTGGTAGGTTTATACAGCAAGCAGGAAGTTCTAACTGGTGAGCTTACAACAGTTCCATGGGGTCATACTATGACTGAGAGGTGGTTCCTGTGGCATATCCACACTGTTCACACGGGCTGTGGGAATCAGTGGGGAAAGTCCCACTTGTTGTAGGTCTGTCTAGCTGTCCCACAAGGAGGTGGTCTCCAGGAAGCAGTTGTATAAGCTGGATTCCTGGATCAACCATACTGAGGAATTGGGAAGAGGTGTAGAACTGGAAACTGTGTCAAGGGTGGTGAGCCCTGCTTCTGGTATGAGAAAGTTAAATTTATTTTCAAAACGGATTCAAAAGCAACAAACAATTCTAAGAATTCACCTGCACTGCTTCCATGTTGGCTACCTGGGAAAATCCCTCATCCTCACTGAGTCTCAATTTGCTCATCCAGAAGGGAGGTGGTTAGGTCAGATCATCTCCAGTGTTCATCTGCTCTCTGCTCTCAGTGACCACGAATCTACAAGGCTGGGCCACTAAATCACAAGGGAGACTAAGTCTGGTACAGAAGAGTGCTCTTCTCTGAGGAGAAATCATGTTAAAGAAGTTGTGAGGGTCAAATAAAGGAGAAGTTTCCAAATCACAGTCGAGTTTAATGGACTTCACTGGTAAGATAACAGAAATACAAAACGTGCCATCTTTGAGATTTATATCAAATTACAAATGAATATCTAAATAACATGGTGAGACAGATGTTAAGTGAGAGATTAATTTTAAGCTGCAGTATGAGATTCAGCTCTGATTTTGGTTACTGGGCAGAATATAGGCTCAGGGCTGTGACTCCCTGTAAATGTGCTGATGTGAGTGGAGCCCATAAGGAGGAAAAACTCGCTTCTTAGTGTCTCATTTTCTATCATCTTTTAGACACACAGATAAATCACTAAAAGCTCTGGGGAAGACTAATGCCTGAAATCACTAATACAGGAATACCATGAAAACATTCAATCTCTCCCTCTTGCTTTCTTCCAAAAGACTCAAGACCCCTTCCACATGGTGAAACTGTCACTTGGTTGGGGTAAAATCAAGGGTCACAGAACTAGAGAAAGAAGCCTTCGTCACTTAGCACAAATGAGGAAAGGTGCTGCTTCCCACAAGTCCACCCTTTACTCAAAGGAAGAGTTCGGGCAATAATAATACCAGAAAAAGCAAATGGATTCACACACACTGTGGGCTCTGCTTTACCCGCTTATGTATCTTGATCATTAGAAAACTAGTCCGTATTGTTGTTCAAGAACTTCTCTTTCAAAATGTGTTTTTAGATGTCAAAAAGTAAAACTAGTCAGGGTCTTTTCAGAAGACGTCAGCACTTATTCACTTATTCATTCAACATTCATTGAATATCTCACCATAGCATGCACTGAGTAAGGTAAAGGAATATAAAATGAATAAGACATGGTCCCTTATCTCAAAAAAAAAAAACCCCACCAACTAGAAAGCAGTCCCAATAAAGCCTGTGTTTTAAGGATATTTGTCTTCAAGTCCAAGTCATTGGAGCTAACTTAGACAGTTTTTACCAGGAAGCTAACATAGAAGGGGGGGGGTCCCTGATTTTTTAAAAAATATTTTATTCTAGATTAAGAGAGTACAAGTGGGTCATGTTTGTTACATGGACATATTGCATACTGGTGAGGACTCAGCTTCAGGTAATCCATTCCCCAGATACTGAACGTTGTATCCAAGAGGTCACTTCTGAACCCTTACCCTCCTCCCTTACCCTTCTCTCTTCTAGTGTCCACAGTGTCTATCGTTTCCATCTTTGTGGCCATTTAGCTACCATATATAAGTGAGAACATGTGGTGTTTCATTTTCTGTTTCTGAGTTGGCTCACTTAGGATGATGTTACTGCAAAGGACACAATTTTGTTCTTTTTTATGGTTGCATAGTATTCCATGGTATATATTATAAAGTTTTTCCCAAGAAGCTAATATATATAAAAAACATATATTTCACATTTTATTTATCAAGTCAATTGCTAATAGGCACTTTGGTTAGTTTCATGATTTTGCTATTGCAAATATTGCTGCAATGAACGTAAGCATACAGGTATCTTTTTTATATAATAATTTATTTTCCTTTGGGTAGATAACTAGTAGTGGGATTACTGGGTAGAATGACAGTTCTATTTTTAGTTATCTGAGAGATCTCCATAATGTTATTCATAGAGGTTTACAATTCTGCCAACAGTATATGAGTATTTCCTTTTCTCCATATCCACAACATCTGTTGTTCTGACTTTTAATACTAACCAATCTGACTGGTATCAGGTGATATCTCATTGTGGTTTTAATCTGCATTTCTCTGATGATTAGTGACATTGAGCATTTTTTCATGTTTGTTGACCATTTGTGGCTCTTTTTTTGAAAAGTGCCTATTCATGTTCTTTGCCCACTTTTTGGTGGCATTGTTTTTTCATGCTGAGTTGAGTTCCTTGTAGATTCTGGATATCAGTCTTTTGAGGCATAATTGCAAATATTTTATTTCATTCTGTAGGTTTTCTGTTCACTCTGTTGATTATGTCTTTTGCTGTGCAGAAGCTTTTTGCAGTAAGTCCCCTGCAAACGAACAAGTTCCATTCCAAGAGAGCATTCATGAGTCCAACTTGTTCTCTAGTCCAACAAAGTTAGCCTAGGTGCCCAACTAACAGAATCAGCTATATAGTACTGTACAGGAATAGGTTTATAATACTTTTCACACAAATAATACACAAAAGCAAGCAAACACAAAAATTAAAGAAAACATTTTTAATCTTATAGTATAGCACATGACAATGTATACTAGACACATGAACTAACTTATGTGATTGGACACACAAACGCACATTTAAATCTTTGAAAGTTTGCAACTTGAAAGTTTGCATGTAGGGGACTTACTGTAGTTTAATTCAGTTCCATGTGTCTATTTTTGTTTTTGTCACATATGCTTTTGGGGTCTCCATTATAAATTCTTTGCCTAGGCCAATGTTCATAAAAGTTTATCCTAGGTTTTCTTCTAGGACTTTTATAGTTTCGGGTCTTACATTTAATTTATTAATTCATCTTGAATTAATTTGTATATATGGTGGGAGATAGCAGTCCAGTTTCATTCTTATGCATGTGGCTAGCTAGTTTTCCCAGGACCATTTATTGAATAAGGTGTCCTTTCCCCATTGTTTATTTTTGTCAGCTTTGCCAAAGATCAGTTGATGGTAAGTATGTGGCTATACTCCTGGGTTCCCTATTCTGTTTCATTGATCTATCTATTTTTGCATAAGTACCATGCTGTTTTAGTTATTATGGCCTTCAGGTTGCCTGATTTGTAAGAAACTTGCTATAAAGTCACACGTCAGTTGCAAGCATGGCGGTCTCCCATAATATATATTTTTTCTCCTTCAAGCTAGAACTCCCTAGGCAAATTTTTAAAAATTACACGAAGTTAAAATAGTTTTCTCAATGAGAACAAAAGGGGGAAAGGGAGGGAAACAGTATATGTAGGAAGGCAGAATTAGAAAAGAGGTTCTGAGATCTATTTACAAAGTGCTCAGAAAGCAGATGATGTACTCTCTCTGATAAATTGTGGGCAGAAAGTTTAAGAGCTGAGGGAAACTTGCAAAGTGCTAAAATAAAAATGAAATCATAATCAAGCACAAAAGATAGAAAATATCTAATTTTTAGAGAAAATGTATTTTATTAAATTAGTGTTGCCCATGATTAATAATAGCTAATTTTTCATTAGGAAGGTATTTCATTTGTACTTAAATGTTTATATTTTTTTCAATCTTGCTCATTGTTATAACTTTTAAGACATTCATGGGAAAATCAAAGATGCATGGTTAGAACTGGGTTTGCTATGTCAATACAAAAATTTTAAGGAAAACCATAAATCAACAGAATTTTTGCTTTAGAACTTTCACTCCCAGTATGGCAGGAAGGTGGAGTAGGAGCTGAAGAGTGGAGAAAGGCTAGAAGTAGAAACAGAATATAGGAGATTACTCTAATACCAAAGTCAAGAGATAGGCAGAACTCAAATCATTCTACCAAAAGATACCAGCACACGCATGTTTATTGCAGCACTATTCACAAGAGCAAAGACATGGAACCAACCATGTTGCCCATCAAAGCTAGACTGGATAAAAAAAATGTGGTACATATACACGATGGAATATTATGCAGCCAGAAAGGATAAACATATGGACTTTGCAGCAACTTGAATGGCTTTAGAATCTATCATACTCAGTGATCTATCACAGAAACAAAGAACTGAGTACTGCATTGTCTCACTTATAAGCAGTCCCTGAACATTTATCATAATACTATAAGAAAGGGATTGGCAGTAGTGGCACACTCCCAGGGGAGGAAGTAGAGCACATAAGATCAATAAGCGTACTTGATTTCAAACCAGGCAAAGTGGGAACCACCAAGAGGCCCAAACTCTACCAGTATGATGACCACTTGTATCCCTAATCTTGAATTGTACCCCACATCTTTAAAATAAAAATTTTTTTAAAAATTTAAAAAGAGATAGGCTTTTGATTAGCTAGAGAAAATGAAAAAAGAATGCAAGATGACAGCAAGGTTCCCATAGGCCAGGGGTTGGAGTGATAGTATATTTGAAACAAAACAGATCTTAAACTAGAGCAAATATTCTGGAAAAATTCCTCAGGTTTGTCACTTTTTCAGCAATGCCCTTTGTGGCAGGAAACAAAACTACTTGATCACCGCACCATTTCCTCTTCCTGGGCAGACAGGAGGACGTTTCCTGTCACTAGGGTGGGAGCATGTGGCTTTGTTTTGGCAAGTGGGAATGTGCACAGGAGTGATGTGTCACATCCAGGCCGAGCGAGGCCGATCGTAAAGGAGTGGACAGCTGGAGCCTATGCGCTGACCTCACTCCCCACAGCTGGACAGCAAGAGCTCTTGTGAAGGGAACTCTGAGCGTTCTATCTCCATGTCTACCACAGACGGGGAAAGAAGAAGAGGCTCATGGAGAGTGTTGCCAGATATGGCAAATAAAAATACAAGATGCAGCCGGGCTCGGTGGCTCAGCCTGTCATCCCGTGCCTTTGGGAGGCTGAGGTGAGTGGATTGCCTGAGCCCGCGGGTTCGAGACCCACCTGGGCAGCGAGACTTCATCTCTACAATAAATCAAAAAAATCAGCCGGGCGTGGTAGCGCGTGCCTGTAATTCCGGCTACTCGGAAGGCTGAGGCAGAAGGATCGCCGGAGCCCAGCGGGTCAAGGCTGCGGTGGCCGGGAGCGGCCACTGCACTCCAGTCTGGGCGACCGAGTGAGACTCCAACTCAAAAAAACAAAAAAACAAGATGCTCGGTCAAATTTAAATTTCAGATAAACAATGAATACGTTCTTAATATAAATATGTCCCATACAATAATTGGAACACGCTTATGCTAAAAATTATTTGATGCTTATTTAAAATTTGATTCTAACTGGTGTCCTGTATTTATTTGGCAACTCTACTAAGGGCTGGGTAGGGTAGCCACAGTGGTCAGGAGAGAAGTGAGTGGAATTATCCAGAAGAGATAAGAGAAAGTCACAGAATGGTCCAAGAATCAGAATGAAGGAATAGCACTGAGATTCAAAGAAGGAGGTGGCTTTCAAAATAACTAGTGATTGACAGAAGTAGCTACTTTTTAAAGGCTATATAGTATTCCATTGTGTATATACCCACCACACTTTCTCTATCCATTATCCATATCTTGGTTGTTTTGAATAATGCTGCAGTGAACACAGGAATGCATGCGAGTATTTCTTCAATAAAAGAATTCCCATTCCTTTGGCTATATACCCAGAAGATGGAACTGGAGAGCATTACGTTAAATGAAATAAGCCAGGCATAAAGAGACAAATGCTGTATGATATTACTTATATGTAGAGTAGAAAAATGATCTCATAGAAACAGAGTAGGAAGGTACTTACTAAAGGCTAGGGGTAGAAGGAGGGATGGGGAAAGAGAACATGTTGATCAAAGGGTAAAAAGTCTCAGTTAGATTAAGGAATAATTTTTAGTGATCTATTGCACTGCATGGCGGCTACAGTTGATAATAATGTAATACATATTGCAAAATTGCTGAAAGAATAGGTTTGTAACATTCTTACCACAAACAAATGATAAGTTGCTAGGGTGGATATGTTAACCAGTTTGGCTGAATATTTCTACAACGTATACATAGCTCGACACCTCACATTGTATGCCACAAATATACCCAATTATTATTTGCCAATCAAAATAAATGAATAACCAAAAATAATGGTATAATTTTAAAAATGAGAAAGAGAAAAGAAAACAAAGATTGAGAATTACTGCTGTGACTCAGAGACTAGACATAAAAAAGCTTCAAAAAAAGAATGACCTTCAGTACCAAGTGACCACAAAGACAGACAGAAATATTTCGTGGGGGAGAGGATAAGGTCTATCAAATTAGATGTGGTTTTGGGCATGCTTTGCCACAAGATGGCACTCATAGTCCCTCTCTTTCTGAGCTCGTATCTATAAACCTTCTGCAGATTTTTTATTGTCGTAGAACAAAGAGACTGTCTTATGTTCCACAGCCTACCTGTAGCATTGTGTTTCGTGTTCTATCACTTTCCCACAACTTACCATTGTTCTTCCCTTTAGAGCATGAAGATGATGAATGCTGGAATTGACTGGGGGTGGGGGGACGGGCATCAGGGCCTGTAGGAGGGCGCAAGTGTAATGCTACTGCAGATACTCGGTGCAAAGCTTTGACAAAAGTCTGTTGGATTTGACAATCAGATGATGACTGATGAACTCCAAAAAAACTAAGGATAGTGATGGAATTGTAAGCTGGACTGTCTGGTGGTGAAGACTAAGAATGTGCTGAGAAAGTAGAAGCAGTGAGCATAGGCTAGTTTTTTGTTTTGTTTTGTTTTGTTTTGTATATCTGCTGTGACAGAAAGGAGGGAACACTGGTGGACTTTTTTCTTAAAAGGAATTCTTTTCCAAATAAGCGTTTGTTTGCTTTACATATATTTCAAATATTTAACCAAAATATCTGTAAAATGGCAGTTGCCTCCCATAAAAAACTCTATAAAACAAATGCAGTTGTGTTGCAAAGACACTTCTATTTAACTGAATAACCCCTTTAGTCCCTCAATATCACAGAACTTATTTCTTCTTAAAATAATCGCAAACCTCTTTCTCATATTATATTGCGTATCGAGTGAATGTCTGCATCAAGGTCTACAGAGATCATAAGATTTGCCTAACTTTGCACAGCTAGACAGAAACAGAACCACGGGGCAGAGTTCTCTGATGTCTAATTCCATACTCCTTTTCCTGAAGTGTTCTTTCTGTCACTTGATTTTGAGTTCAAATTTTCCACTTATTACCAGCTTTATTTTTTCAGCATACATAAGATGACCATGGCTCTTTGAAATTACCCTGTTTTGAATAGTTTCTTTGCTGTCTCGGTGATATAACTGTAATCTGCCTCCAGTATAGCATGGGAAAATATGTTCATTATCATCTCTGCTTTGTGTAAAACGGACTATAACTTTGAGCTGAACTGAAAAGAACTTACAGATGACACAGACGTAAAATTCTGTGTCTATTGTTTCAGGTGGTTGGCTACTGCTAGGATCCAATCTCCCCACACAATCCAAAACAATTTCCAGCAAATCTCATCTTTACTCATCATAGAATCAGTGTCTGTATCTGCGTAAATCTGAGCAAAAGTGAATCCTTTACAACATAAGGAAGAATAAAACCAAGACAACTTTAGCTTTTTTCTTCCATTCACTCCCACTGCCCTAGATACAGACCAGTTTGTGGGGGCGGGGGGAGGCTTCCATAGCTAGCTCACCAACAACTCCATAGAAGCCAAACAAAGAAAATTTCAAACTTGCTTTGTGGCTAGGCCTCCATGGGGAACAGCCTTCTTACAGAGTTGGAAAGAATAAAGGGTATTTTTGAACTTACAAGTGCCTGAAAACATCATGTCTGCAAAGTGTGGTTGGCATTTTTATACATTTAAAAGAGTAATGAAGCCCAGCTCCCTACAAATTCCTACCCCAAAAAATGAAGAATGGGAAATAGTTTTTGCCACCCAGGGGTCAGAGTGGTGGTTATTGCTCCAACCAACTGTACAAAGGAGACCTGTCATTTATAGATAGTTCCAAAGTCTTGCATGAGCAAGAACACCATGAAGACTGGCTCCTACCCAAAGAATTGACTCAGAGACACATTGAATATGGAGTCAATACAGCCTCAAAGAGAATGACTTTGAAGGATGGCTTTGAAAAGGTCGGAAGAAGATGAAATGAGGAATGTTGTCACTTAGGGCCTTTATTGAACAAATGCTTGTCTTAGCTCTTCCCCAGCATGTCTCAAAATGTGGCGAAGTCATAATGGCATGCCCACTCCCCAGACAAAAATAACGTGAAATGTTTCATTAGAATGAGCCTTCAGGCCAATGGGTTGTTCCCAAAGTGTGTCCTATTCCCACCAGCCTGGGGATGCCTCCTATCTCAGGGGCATCTCTGCTGTTCCACAGCGTCCGGTACTGTTTGCGTTTCAGACGTTCTCCTTAACTGTCACAGTGGTCAAGTCTGGAAACTCTGTTCTCCCTAAGCCTCGCACCATGTCCTGTCCCTTCAGCCCCTTGCTTTAGGTTGAACATAACCAGTCACTGTTACCATTACGGCAGACGGCACTTAACGTGTCAACTCTCTTGGGGTCCTGGGAGCTTTTCTACTGAAAATCAATTGGCTAACAGAATGAAATACATTCTTTGGTTAGCCAAAACACTACACCCTACAACTGATTTCCTTTCTGCTGCTATTCATCTTTTGCCTTTGTACATATAAATATATTCATTCATTCAAGAAATACTACTGAGCATCTGCTATGTATCCCGTATTGTCCTCGACAATGAGTTTATAGAAGTTATCGAGATGTGCAAGGTCCTGCTGTCATGGGCCGGCATTCCAAACAGGCAGGAAAGAAAGAGCAGGGATGAGGGAGGAAACAGGAAGCACATAAATGAGATAAATTCAGATAGTGATAAGTCCCACGAAGATGAGAAAACAGGTTCATGTAATTGAGACCGGGTGGAGCACTGCTTTTGTTTGAGTAGTCAGAAACTGCTGCCCTGAGGTGAAGCGTTGAAGTGTTATCACATTTGAGCCAGGGCCCATGATGACAAAAAACCAGCCACGCACAGATCTTGGAGGAGAACGGTGTAGGCCGAGAAAATAGCAAGCACAGAGGTTTTGAAGCGGGACAGGGCAACCCTTCGGGTCCCTTCCACTGCGGGAGATTTTCTGTCCTCTCAATAAATGCTGCTTTAAAAAAAAATAAAAATGAAAAATAAGGCAGAACAAGGGGGGAATGTCTGAGGAACAGAAAGAAGGCCAGGGTTGTTGAATCTGCATGAAAGGAAGTAGGGAGCAGTTCTGAGTTCTGAGGCGGGTTGGAACTGATAGATCACCAAGTTGCATGTGGAGTGGGGGTGGGGCCTCAGGCTCTGTATCGTCTTTTTTTTTTCTAACTTCGAACTATTTTAGTGCATTTTTTTCTAAGATCAAAGACAATTGTGAAAGTATAATTACCAAAACAAGGAAATTTTCACTAATATAATAATAGTATCATTATTAAAATCAAAAAATAACATTAACATAATATTATCATCTACTTTATTACCTTTCTTTTTGTTTTGTTTTGTTTTTGAGTTGGAGTCTCACTCTGTCGCCCAGACTGGAGTGCAGGGGCCGCTCCCAGCCACCGCAACCTCGACCTGCTGGGCTCCAGCGATCCTTCCGCCTCATCCTTCC